>NC_138905.1:59094302-59278302 GCF_965231255.1 Vanellus vanellus | reverse complement strand
TTGACACATCTTCCCCAACGCATTTTTTCTTGTCAGACAAGAATTCTGCCAAAGATGAAAATGTCTGAAAGCACCTCATTAATTAAGGAGCCTTGAGTTTTGCTGATTTTCCATGAGACTTCAGACTCTGAATTGACTTTTGAAAATGAGATGAGCTTAGGCTCACTTAAGCACTTTCTCAACTTTATCAAAATTGTTGCCTGAAGAGGAAGCATTTAAGGACTGAGATTTATCAGGAGGAAACGTTGTTCTGAACCAAATTTCCCCTGAAAGAGAAAATTGAAAAGATAAGTGATTTTACATGAGAGGTGCTTGAGTAGTGAAGGCTTTCTTAGTAAAACAAGAACTGTCTGAGAGGCCCTTCTGCTTTCCCACTCATTTACATTAGAAAGAAGAGAAGCTTGCTGTTTCTTAAAAGAACTGAGAAAAGGAACATATTCCAGAGTAAAATGTTGGTTTTGCATTTTTTTCCCATGGTACCTTTTTGTCAACCAGGAATTAAAGCAAAGGAGAAACTGAAAGCCCAAACATAATCTGTCATCTGTGCCCCCACCTGGGTTTGGCTGGGTCTGTGTTCCCTACCTCTATCTTTTCCCTCACTGGCTAAAGAAGAATTTGAAGCAAGAACAGGTAAAAGAACCAGTTTGGTTTTGACTAGAGGCATGTGGGTTGTTCCAAGACTTCGAGGCAGTAGGAAGAACAGCATTAGTAAGTGAGTGGGAAAATAATCTCTAAATTAGCTCTGTCTTGTGTCAGCCGTTATTCTTCTCTAGAATGGTCCTGTCCTCTTCTGTTCCCCTCCAGCTTTTCACAAGCAGTCCAGCCAGGGAAAGATAGCACCTGCTATTTCTAGCCCTCCTAAACTTCAGGTGAAAGCTTTCTCTTTTTTGTGCTTAGCCACAAACAAAAGGAAACCAAAGGGCTCTGTTGAGCTGTATTTGCGCTGCCAGTTATTCCCCATTTTGCATGTGAGCCCTTGTGCTCTGATTGTCCTCACCGGCTGCGTGTTGGTGTGTACTGCAGTGCCACATTGGTGCCTGCTTGATGGCTTTTAGCCCATGACATTGCATGTGTGCTCAAGGCTGCTACCAGGGTCTCACAGATGTAGTTTCCAGAGCCTATTCCCTTCTGGCACTTCAAGGGAGATGGCTGAGAAGACAAGGACTTTTTATACTCATGGCACAGTGACTCTTCTCTGCAATATGTTGTGTCCCATCTCACAAAGCCATCAGATGTCATTTCATGTCATGATCAACAATACAGAGAGTGGCAAATGACTGCCAGAACTGAGGGTCTTCCCCTGGTTTGCCCTTCTTCACCCAAGTAAGTATTGGTGCTAGGCAAAGCATTAGAAACTGTACTGTAAAGAGTAAGCCTAGATTACGGGAGTCTTTCTGAATTTTCCATGCCACGCTGCTTATCTCATCTGTGTCCCATATCAGGCATGTGCTAGTCACCCACACTGTTTTGGTATGCAGAGAGGAAACCTGGATGAGTACCCTAAAAGGGACTTATGATACACTCCAAGAGATGCATGGCATGTTCCAACAAGTTCATTGTGGTGCATAGCCACAGACCATCCCAGAAACAAGTGTACAGCCAGCCAAAATTACTTTCACTTCAGAAGTGAGAAATCAAAAAGAGAGCACTGTGGAAGCTTTGCAGTGTTACACAAGGCCAGCTATGCAAGGCTTACTGAAAAAACTGTGCCGCATTCAAACAGCTTGATCCTGGGGTGCTTACAGAAAAGCACAGCTGAGTCCAGAGCTTGGGGTCAGTAGCCTCAGAGGGACCAGAGTATGTTGGCACCACACTAACAAGCTAGCAGGGTAACTTTAGGGACACACTGGTCTTTGACACCATGCCAGCAAGGTCACAACCTCACAAAGGCCTGACGCATGACAACTGGTCCAACAGTTGTCCACTGTGACAGGAAACATCAAAGTGGCCCATCCCTTGACATGACTCCAGCTGAAAATCAGCACTTAGCCAGAAACTGCTCTGTGGTGGGATGCACCGCCTGCCTGTTTGCCAGGAGGGGCAGAGAGGGAGTAGCTGAGTATATCGAAAATGGTCAGGCCAAGAGGTGGCAAGAGTCAATCTTCAGGTTCACCCAAAACAGCTAGAGTTAGTTTACTTTCTGGAGCCTGGAAGGGGAGAGAAGAGAATTACCAAAAAAACGTGCAGGAACTGGGAAAAAATGAAGCAGACAGAGCCATCATTGGGTGAAGTTTGTCCTGTGGACAGGAAATGTTTCTTTGGGATAGTTTTAAAAGTTTCATTTTCTGCCTCTGCTCCAGAGGCCAGAGACAAGAAGGCTGACTATTTTTAAAGATAAGTTTGACACATTATGAAGGAGCTTATGTGACATGATAGGCTGTTGCAGTCAGGAAATGGACACCGTGACCCAGGAGAGGCATTCCAGCACTGTGCTCCTGCACTCAGACTCTGGCTGTCTGCAGGCTTCACTCTCTCAGGAGAAGACAGGAAAAAGAAAAGAAAAGAAAAGAAGAAAAGAAAAGAAAAGAAAAGAAAAGAAAAGAAAAGAAAAGAAAAGAAAAGAAAAGAAAAGAAAAGAAAAGAAAAGAAAAGAAAAGAAAAGAAAAGAAAAGAAAAGAAAAGAAAAGAAAAGAAAAGAAAAGAAAAGAAAAGAAAAGAAAAGAAAAGAAAAGAAAAGAAAAGAAAAGAAAAGAAGAGAAAAGAAAAGAAAAGAAAAGAAAAGAAGAGAAGAGAAAAGAAAAGAAGAGAAAAGAAAAGAAAAGAAAAGAAAAGAAAAGAAAAGAAAAGAAAAGAAAAGAAAAGAAAAGAAGAGAAAAGAAAAGAAAAGAAAAGAAAAGAAAAGAAAAGAAAAGAAAAGAAAAGAAAAGAAAAGAAAAGAAAAGAAAAGAAAAGAAAAGAAAAGAAAAGAAAAGAAAAGAAAAGAAAAGAAAAGAAAAGAAAAGAAAAGAAAAGAAAAGAAAAGAAAAGAAAAGAAAAGAAAAGAAAAGAAAAGAAAAGAAAAGAAAAGAAAAGAAAAGAAGAGAAAAGAAAAGAAGAGAAAAGAAAAGAAAAGAAGAGAAAAGAAAAGAAAAGAAGAGAAAAGAAAAGAAGAGAAAAGAAAAGAAAAGAAAAGAAAAGAAAAGAAAAGAAAAGAAAAGAAAAGAAAAGAAAAGAAAAGAAAAGAAAAGAAAAGAAAAGAAAAGAAAAGAAAAGAAAAGAAAAGAAAAGAAAAGAAAAGAAAAGAAAAGAAAAGAAAAGAAAAGAAAAGAAAAGAAGAGAAAAGAAAAGAAAAGAAAAGAAAAGAAGAGAAAAGAAAAGAAGAGAAAAGAAGAGAAGAGAAGAGAAAAGAAAAGAAAAGAAAAGAAAAGAAAAGAAAAGAAAAGAAAAGAAAAGAAAAGAAAAGAAAAGAAAAGAAAAGAAAAGAAAAGAAAAGAAAAGAAAAGAAAAGAAAAGAAAAGAAAAGAAAAGAAAAGAAAAGAAAAGAAAAGAAAAGAAAAGAAAAGAAAAGAAAAGAAAAGAAAAGAAAAGAAAAGAAAAGAAAAGAAAAGAAAAAGCCTTTACATTTCAACTCAAGCAGAAGTAATTCTGAGAAAAAAAAGGAGACTTTGGGAAGCAAACTCAGATGAACACAAAAAATATCTGAGATGAGTATGTCAGACATCCCCTTTACAAACTGACCAGTAGTGCTATTCCTGGGGTCTAGGGTTCGACATCAGTCCAGCAGTAGTAGTTGGGCACCAATGGCCTATGACTTGCTGGGTTGACATGAGAGCACCAGCCCATGTGAGGTATGACAAGCGCCTGTGCCTCCAAATTAGCTGCAAGAACATGTTGCCAGGGTGAGCCCATACTAGCATGTAATCTGATGCAAGCCCAAAAAGCTGGAGGCGTTGATCTTGACTGTTAACCAAAGACAGCGGAAACTGAAAGCCCAAACACTTGCTCTTTTATATCTAACCAGAGAATTTGAGAAGCTGAACAGTGGTTAAAGTGGCAATCTATCTTTTAGAAGTACAGGTCTCATCCTTGGCTAGAAGTCTTGACTTCTTCCCCCAGCCTCAGGAGCACAGCTTTCCAGGTCCCACCTCCTCACAGAAACAGCAAATGCATATTCAGGCAGGGGGAGACTAAGAAACAGAAGCCACCAAGAAAGCTGGGAGAGTTTCCCACTTGGGAAATTACAGTGTCTAGTGTTCTCCTGCTAGGAGGTGAAGCGATATGAGGCTCTGCCCTGCAGAGAGGGAGATACTGCATGGGAGATTCCTGCCTGCTGCTGTTTTTTGCTCCCCTCCAGCAGGGCTTATGCTGCCTCCACCTTCCCTACTTCTCTGCTCCACTGTCACCCCACCACAGAAGAAAGATGGCAGTTGTGTGAGAAGGTTTACAAAATCAAATACTCAAAGGCCATGACTATATTAATAAATTAAATGGTGTAGGGTGTGTTCCTGGACTCCAGAATTGAATTGTTTCTTGTTTGTACATTCCATGTCACAGTTTTGACCTGGACCAAGGAGGTGTCCTCCCAGACAATTCCCTCAAGCAGTTTGTGATTTAGGCCAGGCCAGGAACAATTCTTCACAAGGAATTTGCAGGCAGCCACCCACTTCTGGAGGGTAATGAGGTCTATTGGAACAAATGCAGACCTTTCCATTCCAGTTGGTTTCAGCGCCAGAGAAAAATCCCACATTTAATTTTCTAGTGCAACTGTAGCCTACAGTACCATTCAAGAACCAGGGTACAAAAGGTTACAGGGTTTGGAAATACTTCTGATGTAATCTGCTCGGAGTATGAAACAACATCATCCTTCACATGTCCTCGATAAACAGAGCTGGGGCTGCTTCCTTCAGGTCTGTCTCTGCTTACAAAATGGCCCACTGGCAAACTCATGGAAATAAACCAGAACAGGCATGAAACTCACCCTTTTGGAAGGTACTGCAGAGAAACGCCAGCACATTTCTACACCTAGGTCTCCAGAGTGGCAAAAAAAAAAAAAAATGTGATGGGGAGGAGGGAAGGAAGACTGCTCAAAAAGAAAAGAAAATGAGGCGTGAGGGCAGGTCATACAGGACTAGGGTGCTGACTCTAACCATGCTTTAAGGGTCTCATGCCAAGTTACATTGCCCTGCTGATGCTATGCAAAAAGCCTAAATGTAGTTGGAAGGCAAGTTACAAACCTTCGACTCCATTCATCTTTTGCATCAGAAGTACTTGGAGCACAACAGCAGTAAATTAGTGCCAGCTCTCCTGCTGAGATAATTCAAAGTATCTTTCCCTGCCCAGCAGGGCCTGATTTTTCATGTCGATTACATATTGTGATTAATACGGAGGCATTTGCTCATTTAACAGGGGAAAAAAAAAACAAACCCTAAAACCTTCACTAAATAGGGCTTTTGGGGGGGAAATTTTGCTTTGTTTATTCTTCTCCACTCAGTGAACCATTAATTTCAATGAAGAACCACAGCCAGCGATGGGCAACGATACAAAGAGATGATAGATAGATCCACTCTATTTCACCCTCACATACCTATTGGGGTACATGTACATTCTGAGTGAGACTTGTCAATCACCTCAATGCTTGATATTGTCCCTACCTCCCACACCACTGATTAGTGTCACTCACCGAATGAGCAGAGAGGGTGCGGAGGCAGATTCTGCCAGCAGTAAGAAACTTACTTCAAATCAAACCTGTGAAATGCAGCCTAAGATTCATACCATGTAGGTGGAGGGGGGAGGAGAGGAAAACATCTTTCCCTTGAAGGACTCATGGCTGCTTTTATTTCTTGTAAAAAAGAAATGGTCTCGTTTACTCGAGGGGAAGAGAGAAGGTAGGCTGATTTTAGGGGCACTGTGTGATGCCTTTGCAATGAAATGGTTCAGCGTCAGGGGGTGAGGGAATATACTGGGAAATTATGCTACTTGTGGGGGGTCCCTGTGAAGGCAGGTGATCAATATCCATCTGCCAGAGATAGCTAGATTGTCTTTATGAGATTAGCTCCATGTGGCAGGAGCCCAAGAGACTCTGCCGTATGATACAGAGGCAGGGAAGGAAGGGGGAGGGAGGTGGGAGGCTGGTTTTCATGTCTATGTGTTGACAGCCAACATCTTGGAAGCTCGATGTAGAAGGCTTCTGCTAAAGGTTGGTCTGAGGAGAGGTGACATGCGGTAGCTAGAAATGGTGCTGAGCTGCAAAGATCTGAACTGGAATCTCTCCAAAGCTTGAGCGTGCCTGGCAACTGGAATTGTGGTCACCATCCTGTGAAGGGTTAATTTGGATGTTATGGAGTTGGGAGGGGCGTTGGAGGGTCCCAAATTAAATCTGGTTGAAGGTGAAGAATGGGAGTTTATGTCTCACTCTGGAGTGTAACAGAAATATCTGTGGTGTTTAGCGGTTATTCAGCGGATTTGGAGTCTGGACTTTTGGAGGAAAAGGAGGGACAGTCCCATCTACAATGGGACAGAGATTTAACTGTATGGTATGAGTTCCACCTTCTGCAAAACTAGGCTGTTAATACTGCTGAGATAGACGCTGTAAGACTTCGTCACGCTTGCAAAGGGGTACAGGGGAGCCCAAATACCCATCCCAAGAGATACCTGGAAGTCAAACAACAGTGGGCATGCCTGATGCTGAGCACCCACCACTTCCACTGACAGCAGTGAGATGAGGGCAGAGGAAGGGGGTGGGGGAGGCTTGCAATCTGGTTGAACTGGGCTTTTAAAACAGACACATCATTAGAGTCTCATGAGGTTTGACATCTGCAGGATGAGGAGACTGGACAGGTCGATTTTGCTGTGGGAAAGGAATAGTTAAGGAGAGGATGTAAAAGGAGATGGAGGGCTGGGAGAGAGCTCTTAAGTGTTCAGGTAGATGCTCCTGCAGTCTTTTGAAGAAAAGAAAGTACTGGAGGCAGCAGCTGCTCTTCCCAGCATTAGTAATCACCCCCCGTCTGTCAGGAACCCCAGTCAGCCTCAAGGGTCCCGGTGAAGGCAAGGTCAGCTGCAGGAGCTGGGCTGCCTTATGTGCATCCAGCAGACTGCTGCTCAAGGCAGCTGCCTGTCCTGCCTATACCCAGATCCATCTCGACTCGCCTTTCCTGTAAGGCCTGTAAGAAGCAACCAATCCTCTGCTATACCAGCCCTCAGCAGCACCTAGCACATGGGAGTCCACCTCCTCCTTGGGGCTCTAACTACAACCCACAAAGCCATAGTCACGGTTAAAAGGCCATTACGTGATGACATGCAATTAGGGATTACAACACAGCTTGATTCTGCACTCTCTGATGTTGCTGACAAAGCGCTGCTAGGGCAGGAGTCCTTTTTAAGGCAGTGATGAGGTTCTCCATGTGACATTCACACTTCGAGGAACTGATCATTTCACTGTCAAACAAAAGCCATACGGCTGGATTCCATACACAAATTACTCCATCCAGAAATAGATGCCCAATTAAGGGAAAATATGTTTCCAAAAATCATTTTGTTCCTACAGTTTATAAGCTTCCTTTTTTTTTAACTAAGTTTTCATGTCAGTCAATTTGGGGTTGGTTTATTTTTAACTGAGTTAGAAAACTCCTATACACCAAACCCCCTATGTAGAAAGAACAATCTCTGTTATTTGTTTTGGGTTTTTTAATAGCAGAACAGCTATCATATTTTCCACTCCATCTTTTGCCCCAAAGCCTTGCATGCCATTGTAATTCAAGGGCTCTAAGAACTGTTTTTAAGGGAAGCTGCAGAGGCTCAGAAGACCTCAAAACCATGCCCCGAGAGCTTTCCAGTGCTCTTAAGGATGATAAAGAGAAGCAAAGAGTTTTACAATGAGAAGATTAGTGCAATGATCAAGTTTACACCTCTGAGAAAGTACATTCAACAGCCCTGGCATCAGATCAAATGACAAATAACAAGGAAAAAAGGGCTGAGAGTTCACAAAGTAGATCTTTCTTCCCAGAAGAGATCCCCACACCCCTCACACATAATCATTCATTGGAAGTGGTGAAGACAACAGGACACACGGAGAGAGAAAGGGGAAGCTGCTTGGAGCAGGTGTATGCTAGGCAGGTCTGGTTGCTTGGGGTCTTCGGGTGCCACATCTTTCTTCTGGGCTTGTCCACCTTCAGTGGCTCAGGATTACCATTCTTCAGCGAGTGGTGGGGTCAAATGGAGGTGAGGGTCCCCATCCTTCCCAGGCCTCCTGTGGGAACTGAAAAGCCTTCCGGAGAAGTCTGCTTTGCAGGAGTGCTGGGCTGGAGAGAGCAATGCTGGACTCATGTTGTCCAGCTGTTTCGGCACCAGGTTTCACCAGGATTTTGACCCTCTCATGTTTCTTTGCTCCTTGGTCCCTCAACACATGAGCAATCACAAACACAGAAAGGCCAGTGGTACGGGCAGAGGATGGGAAGGAGGAGAGGGGAGGTTTCGTTCACCTTCACCACGCTTAATACAGATTTGAGCCATCTGGACATCTGCATGTGATTAGTGCCTGCTGGCCCAAAATGTGGGTGCTCTCCCCCGGCTGTTGCCAGCCCACAGCCAGGGGCCACCTTGTGATAACTGCGAAAGAGGTATGGGAAAAGCACACTGACAGTAATCTCGGAAATATTTAGGAGTCTATGAACTGGTGGGAAATCATGATCCTAAAGTCAACCTGTCTCCTAAAATCCTCGCTGGGCTTCTGTTTTGCCACAGCCGCTCCACAGGGGCCAGTATGCAGGAGAGGGGCTTCAGCTGCGACTGGCATCCACAGGGACGTGTGGGCTGCAGAGGGACAGAGGGATGACATGTGGGCAGCAGAGGGATGGAGGAACGGGGCAGTGCATTTTCCCCTGCCGAGGGCTGTCTGGCTGGCAGCTGGGGTGGCACTGCAGTGCTGCGCAGCCCCCTCCTCCCTCACCCAGAGACTGCTGCATAGCTCCCCGGGTTGATGGAAATAAATAATAAAAAAAAGGCTTTAAAAAAAACTGGAGGGAAAAAAAACACAAAGGGCTGTGGTGACAGGCCAACAATTGGGGAAATCGTCTGTGTGCTGTGGGGTTGCGGGGTGGGGGCCTAGCCGGGCCTGGTGCCTGCTGCCGCCATGGCTTCTCGCCGGGGTGGCTGCAGTGGGGGGTCGCGAGGCGGCAGGGCGCCATCTTGTGGCGCCTCCCCACCTGTGACAGGCCTCCGCCCTGCGGGCCCCCATGAAACACTAGTGAAGGCTTTTTCATCTTCCTAGCGACAGCAGGAGAAGGTGCCGTGACCCCAGTGCAGCTGGGTTGAAGGTGGTCCCCTGACATAAAGCGCCCCAAGGCTACACGTAACTCAGGGCACAGAGGTGCCTTCCTCCCATCCCTCCTGCACCCCAAACCGGGGGAGCACAGGAACATGGTGGTTCCTGTGGCGTGGATCGCAATTCTCCCCCCAAGGCTGAGCATGGCGCATGGCTCCCAACGGACCAGGGAGGAATTTTCTGATACAATCAGTTCAAACGAGCAATTGTCAGTTTGTTAAACCTCCTGCTTTTCAAGGAAAACTGCTTTAACCACCGTGAAGGCCGGTGGTGTGCTGGTAACTAAAAGCCTGAGTAACCGCTCCTTTGCTGCGTATGCCAGGTGGGCAAGTTCTCAGCTGGGAAATTAGATAGCGGTAAGGTCTTCATCTACGGGCACCTTGCCTTGGCAGTGTTACAGGAGGGTTTCAATGACCCAGCATGGAAATTCTGGTCAAAGCAAGAGAGAAGGCAAAATAAAAGTCCCTGCGAGCAGCCACCAGGCAGATATTGACCTCTGTGCTCACCTCAGAGTGCTCAGCCAACATTTGGAGAAACGATGAGGATCTCAAAGCTCGGGAAGAGAAGATGGTGAAAATGAGTTCTCAAGCTTTACTCCATAGTCCCGAAGTGCAGCAGCAGAACTGAAAGAAAGGTCTGGTACCTTCGTTTCTGAAAGAATTGTTCTTGACCTTCTCAGCCATTGGACGCAATGCAATGAGTCAAGGCTGAGAGAATAAGGGAACCTGCACTGAAAGTTTCTCTTCCCAGAGGATGGTTTGATGCTGTTTTGCTTGGCTGCAAATGTGGCAATCCAACCCGTCATATCTACGAAGTGGAGGGAAGTCTGTTCTGACAATATGGACCAAAAATTATATGTATAACTCAGCACCTCTCACACAACATTCATGTTTGCCCCAGCATCTTTGGTGTACCTTACAAGTGCAGTTATCTTCTTTGGATTTTTTTTTTCTGGTTCTTTTCTTCAAAGATGACAATGTAGTTAAGTCAGATTTGGCAAAGGAATTGCTTGTGTGCTCTGAAATAAACATGAGAGGTGAAGACCTATGGAAAAAAAAGCTCTTGCATGCAGTTTTCTTTCATCTGATCTCCTTAGAAGTTTGTTTCAAATTCTTTGGAGAAAGCAAATTCCCTCCTGCCTATAGGCTTCCCCAGTGTTGCTGCTGTTTCTGCCAAAGAAAGGGCTACTTTCAATCAGAGAGCTGCCTCCCATCAAACTAGGATCCAAGTCTGGATTAGAGCTCCTCTGAGAAGTTACAGTTCTCCTATTCCAGTCTTGTAATATGGGCCTGCCATATGGCATGGCATCAGGTGTGGTACCCTCTAGAGAAAATATCTGTCCTTCTGATGTGACAAAAATCACAAATTCACATAAAAACCTTTCCTTAAAATCTGAGAGAATAAAGGGAATTGCAACATTTACTCCAAAATTCCCCATAGAATAAGACTTTGACCTTTCTATTTATGTTCTTTATGACATCAGTGCAAATGTGCCCCGGACAAGTCCTGGAAAGATCCTTTATAGGAAACTTTGTGCTCTGTGTGCTGCAGAGTGATACACAGACATACATATACACTCTGGCAGAGCTTGGTGTGAACTTCATGTCTTGGAATATCACATCTCTTTGTTTCTTTTCCTGTACCTTGAAATTATCATATCCCTCAGTCATGCACATGTTTTGAAAAAATAAGGAGCTGTTCCACATCTCCTGTTTTGTCTGCATTCAGTGCTCTGTCTTCTCCATGTTAACTCAGTCACCGTAAGTGCCATAGAGGCACTTCCAATCTCAAAACAGAAAAATAGGCTTGTTTATTTCTTTATAAAGTAGTTGAGATCTTCTGTAACACCTGAGGTCATCTTGTCTGTCCTTCAATACAGCACAGCTAAAGAATTTCCCTCCATAAACTTTGAGGTGAGCTCATAATTAATGAGTTCATAATTTATGTTCAGTCTGTCATACCTTTTTTCACTATGCTTACACCCAGCTTTTCTTGAGGAACATTAGAAGTTGCTCTACAAAACTGCATGTGGTCTTCTGTAACGGTTATGTCAATGCAAAGGTGAACCTCCAGAAGAAAACAGGTAGATAGCTTAAGGAATTACAGTCGCGCTCATCTAATTCTTTCACATTTGTGTAGAGTGAAACATATTACTTTTACCTCATTGGGAACTGGAAAGAACAAAACAGCTCAGCAAGGTTGTCTAGGTCTCTGTGGACCAGGGACTATTCACCTTTGGTGTCTTGTGCTTTGTCCAAACACACTGTCAGCCCTCCACGAATTATAATAAAGGTAATACCTCAAACAGACCAAAAGCTTTCAATTGAGAAAGGACATTTTTCTTTCCTTTTCAGACAAATGATGTCTTGTGGAAGGCTAGGCAAGATGCTGTATAATGAAATTATGAAGTCAGCCATCTGAATGTGGAACTGACATAGCCCATTGCTACGTCTGTGGTCAAGAAGCAGGGTGAACCTGAAGATACAAATGTCCTTATCCTTGCCTCAGTTCTCATTTCAGTGTCTAACCAGATGCCAGACACCTGGCTAGATGCTGCTGTGTGAGCAGGTGTCTCACACCTGGGACAGTGGAAGTGGATGGTAATAGTTATCTGAGTGGGAGAAAGAGTCTGAACCAGGAGTCCTAGTTTAATAGCTGTCTTGGTTTGAAAAGAATTTTAGGATTTACTGGGGGCCTTGGGAGGAAAAAATCCCTCATACTTGGGCCAAACAATATCTCCTCCAGTAATGGAGGTGACAACATCCTACGGAAATAAAGAGGTGAAGGAAGAACTAGAACTAGTCACTCACTGCTAGTTAGAGCTCGCTCTTTTTTTATTTTTTAATTTTTTTAATTTTTCCTTGCTCCGTTCCCCAGAGGACTGCTTCTTGAGTCAGCTGTGCTGTGGTACCAGGTGTGACTCAAACTGCAACTTGATTAACGTTTGGTACATCTTTCATAATCTTTCTCTGCAGCCTGGGTGGGAAAATATGCTTCCCATTCCTGGCTCTGTCACAGGCCACATTCCAATTATTCAGGAAAAAACCCCAAACAAACAAGTGATGCCATGTTTAGGCTGTATTGGGGGTTTGCATTAGTCACTCAATAAAATGGAATTTTCTTAGGAGACAATGGTCTACAACTCAAGAGTGGTGCAAAACTTTCGTATCATGTGATCTCAGCCTTCCCCTCTGAGCCCCCCATGACGTTCACCATTTGTGAACTGCACGGTCCCCTCTACCACCAGCTAGCTGATTATGATATGCACCAATGTCACTGTAAGGGTAAAACTGTCCTTGGTTAGTCTAGGTAACTCTCTAGTCTGGTGATATCATACTGACAGTAGCTCATGTCTCCTAAATTAGCCTCACAAAGCTTGGCAAAACATAGCAGAAGCCCTTTTGTCTCAGCAAAACCCAGATACAGAACCTACTCTGGGAGAAAAAGTGGCTATTCTCTTCCCTGTAGCTCACACCTCTCCCAAATAAAAATACCCTGCTATTGCTATGCATAAACTAGGAGCTTAAAATTTTGATTCTCAGCCACATTTTTTTCCTCCATGAGGTGGATGTGCCTTTCAGGAACTTCTGAGCAAGCATAAACTGCATTTATTCTTTTAACTGCCATGTCAGTATGTGGCCTACAGGAACAAGGCTGCAGCCATGATGCTACAGTACTTTATAGTACTCTGTATGGTACTTAAATACTTTATTTCTTGTTCCCTGTTTGAGGGTGAGATCATTTCATTCATTCAGGCACTGATGGAGAGAGTGGAAAAGCAGAGTGACAAGCCAGTAGGGAAAGGAGACATCAAATCATAGAGTGATTTGGGTTGGAAGGGACCTTTAAAGATCATCTGGTCCAACATCCCTACCATGGACAGGGACATCTTTCACTAGATCAGGTTCCTCAGAGCCCCATCCAACCTGATTTTGAAAACTTCCAACGGTGGGGCATCTACAACTTCTCTTGGAAACCTCTTTGAGTGTCTTACTACCCTCATTGTAAAGAATTTCTTCCTTATATCTGATCTAGATCTACCCTCCTTCAGTTTAAAACTGCTGCACCTTGTCTTGGCACTACAGACCTTAGCAAAAAGTCTTCCTGCACCTTTCTTATAAGCTCCCTTTATATATTGAAAGGCCGCAATAAGGTCTCCCTGGACACTGCTCTTCTCCAGGCTGAACAACCCCAACTCTCTCAGCCTTTCTTCATAGGAGAAGTGCTCTAGCCCTCTGATCATTTTCATTACCCTCCTCTAGACCGACTTTAACAGGTCCATGTCTTTCTTGTACTGGAGACCCCAGAGCTGGACACAGTACTCCAGATGAGGTCTCATGAGAGAGTAGAGGGAGAGAATCAACTCCCTCAACCTGCTACCCACCCTTCTTCTGATGCAGCTCAGGATACGGTTGGCCTTGCGGGCTGCAAGCTGACTTTGCTGGCTCACATCCAATTTGTCATCCACCATTATCCCCAAGTCCTTCTCTGCATTGTGGCTCTCAATCCATTCATCACCCAGTCTGTACTGACACTGGGGATTGCCCTGGCTCAGGTACAGGATCTTGCACTTGGCCTTGCTGAACTTCGTGAGGTTCACTTGGGCCCTGTTCACAAGCATGTCAAGGTCCCTCTGGATGGCATCTCTTCCCACTAGTGTATCAATTGTACCACTCAGCTTGGTGTCATCCATAAACTTGCTGAGGATGCACTCAATCCCAATATCTATGTCATTAATACTAATAGTATAAATATTAAATAGTATTGGTCCTAGCATGACCCTTGAGGGACACCACTCGTTGTGTGGTCAGGACACACCAGAGGGACGCCACTCTGCCTCCACATGCACACCTAGTACCACTTCTGCTCTTTTCTCCATTTGCTCCAGCCTCACCCCAATGAGAAAGAACAACTGTGATGAATATGAGCCTTGGTTTACATAGGAATTTGTAGCCAAAACTTTACTGTCCAGAGTTCTTAATAGCCCTCCATGGTATACCACCAAGCAGAGAAACCCTGCATTTGGTCAGCTCTGACACCAATCAGTCTAGTGCAGAGGATGAGAGTTAAATAAAATGGTTAGTAAAGAAAAAAAAAAAAAAAATCTCAGCAGGTTCTCCTATAAAGGCTCTGGCTGAGCCCCTCCAGATTCCTGCAACACTTACCCTACCCATGCAGCTTTAAAGCTCATGTTTAAGGACCACCTGCCGAGTTGAGAATGACTTTGCCACTGTTAACTTAGGACTGAGGCTGGCAGTCATGCCACATGGATTTAGCCATGACATCTTTGAGGATGCAGAGCGAGGCCACGACAACAGCAGTGTCTCCTTCTCCTTGAATGCTGTCTAAGGGGGAGAAATGAAAGAGAATGAATATGAAGCAGGGAATATAAATTGTGCACGGCTTCCCCAGGAAACCTAGCCTCCTTCCAAGCCTCAAACCACCAAAGAAGGAGCCAAAGCCCATCTTCACGTGGCAGGAATTAGGTAACTGTCGCTGACTGGAATGGAGCCTAGCCTTTGAGATGCAACACAACGAGTTCATTTTCCCTCACTTCCATGGATATCTGCTTCTACTACATCTGCTGCAGGGAATTGCAGTTTGAAGGCTTAGCACTTTAAATAGATCACAGCTATAGCCACAAAAAGCACTAATAAAAGGGGCTCATACTGCAGCTGATGAATAGATGGAGAGCTGGTTTCCAAGTTTCTACTGCATCATGAGCAGAATGAAATGAGTGGTCCCAGGCCTGTGGCAAAAAATTTGTTGTATAAATCCAGGTCTTTGAAAGGTCTCACACCCACTGAAATTAATGAGCATTGAGAGGCTGTGTACCTTTGGGGTTCCAGAACAAAACATTTAGTTCTGTGTACTAACTATAGGCTTTGTGCTGTACATGCATACACACACCCACACACACACTCTCTCATCACAGACTTAATTGTAAGCTAAGCACTCCCAACAGGAGTGAAATTAAATGCCTGAAGAAAGGTTATTCCTTAAATTTATTTCTAAGATGCTCTGCCCTCAAGATACAAGCGATCTGTGTTCCCTCTCTCTCTCTCTGTCTCTCTCAATATATACTCTCAAGTATGTATTATCTCTTATCTCACCAACACCAGTACTTGAAAGGATGATGTACTCTGCAGCACTTACTTATTCTGCTTTCGTCTATTTCTAACGTTTAAAGGCCCTAAACACACTTTTCTTCACAGATATAATTAACCCCTTTACTGCTGAGGTGGATGCAGTGCTATCCATCTCCAACCTGACTGTAGATGGAAAGAAAAAGCATTGCTTCCATTTCTATCTATTTTTTCCCCACTGTATGTTGCCAGAAGGATTGGAACTGAAGACTTCCTAGTTATGAGCCACTATGTGTGTGAACATGGACGTGATGAAGTTAGGAGAGGAAATTTTTCTCGGTCATCGTACATGAGATCTGTAAATTCTTTCCAGTCAAGCACAGCTGCAAGCTATCCTCAAAACAGAGCAATGAGGAAAGAAAACCCTCTTTCTCCTGTTCCACTGGCTGTCTTCCATAGAGAATTGTGAGTGCGGGTAGATCCAGATGTTACTGTCAATGAGGTCAGAGGGAAAGTTGCAAGCATAGGTCACAGGAAAAAACCCCAAACTCTCTGAACACCATATAGCAGGCTCTCACATAGCCTGTTGCTCCCAAACATATCCTTCATGCTTTTCAGTATGTCATTTAATGCTAGGCACTGAAATCTTCTCTCCGTCCTCTCTCCATTCTACTTTTCAAAGAGATTCCCTTCAGGAATGAGTGGTCCCATCAAGATAGTGACTGCCTCAAAGGTGTATGGAGGCTTTGAGACAGCCCCGGCTGCTGGAGTAGAATATGAAGGCTGAGCTACTTGCCCAGGACTCCAGCACACTGCTAGAGAGTTTGGTGGTTCAAAAAGGATTCAGCCAGCCATGTGGTGAGTGGAGAGGGCTATCTAAGTGCAGCCAGTATGAACCCCAGCTCTGGGGTTTTTTTCTTTTTTCTTTTTTCTTTTCTCTTTTTTCTTTTTTCTTTTTTCTTTTTTCTTTTTTCTTTTTTCTTTTTTCTTTTTTCTTTTTTCTTTTTTAAGCCTACTCCTTTAGAGCCTAGGCACCCAAGTCAGGCAGGGATTCATCACCCAAACCTGGTCTCCTGAAATCAAGTCCTTTCCAAAATGGGCTGTAAGGCACAGCTCATTTTTAAAAGACCAGAGGAGTATGAGCTGAGTGATCTATGTGATAACAGGCATTCACCTTGTTCAGTAACCATACTGTTGGATGGTTGGATGTGGCTGAAACTGCATATTTTGGAGGTCAGATGTAGGCAAATATGACTGGTTTCTGGAAGGTCACTTCTGAGGACTGTAAATGAATTTAGGCAGATGAACATTGGTTGGTTTAGACCTACACAAGCTGGTGGAAGATCAAGGCGTAGCAGAGGCAGAAGTTAGAAATCAAGGAGAGGGTTACAGATGAAAATGTAAGCACGTAAAGAATTACACAGGAAGATTTGAGGTTTATACACTTGGATTTAGGGCCCTCACTTCTGCCAGTAACCTTAGATATTTACGTCCTTTATTATCTCAGTCCAGGGCCTTTTTGTTTGGAAGTGAGAAGATTAGCAGTGTCCCAAGTGATACCATAGTTCATTAATCTCTAGAGCACTTCATTCCAAGTTCAGCCCAAAGGTCTTTACACTGCTTTGCTTTGTATGCAGCATCTGTAATCTATCTGGGTATTTACACCACACCACTGTTTCAACTGAACATTTACATACAGGATGTCCTTTGACAACTGCCGAAACGCAACCACATCAAAGCAGTGCATACTGGCAGATGGCACAACTTCACATGTCTTCCTACACAAGAAGCTCACAAACACCCTCCGTAAAGCAGCCTGCAGCCTGACCTACTGGACAGCTGAGTGACCGATGCATGAAACAATGGATGTGCTGGTGCCTGGCTCTGTCTGTTTACCCTCTGTAAAATGGGGCTAATGGCACAGTACTGTAGATGGAAAGCATGGATAAGTCTCCAGTAAGGTCTAGGGTAAAAACAGTATAGCAACTAACTCAGGCATATTGTAAGAAGGGTCCCGTTTCATATAGTGCATTTTATAGACTGAGAGTTTTAAACATGATGAAACAGAGTTCTTAATTACCATTAAACATCAGAACAGAGCTTGTCCCAGATGACACTCACAGTCAACAAGTTTCTGATCTAAAACAGACAAGGAAGCTACAGCACAGCTGAACTAGAAAAACCATAGTAGGAAATATGTTAAAGATTATTTTCTAATTACTTTTGTTGTTATGAGCTAGCAATTTGTGACTGTTACAAAGAACTCCATTTTGGGACAGAGGATTTTAACTGGAAAGAAAAAAAAATTGATGACTTTATGCACTGAGGGATCATTTTTAGCTGTAGATGAAACATGGCAAAAGACACAGGGACAGCAGCTTAAACGTGACATGCTGAAATTAGCTGGGGGATTAGCTGGGTTAGCAATACGTGCTATTATCGAGGCAAAACCAAAAGGCACAAAAAGATTCTTTCTCCTGATTTATGGGCCAGCTTTGTGAAAGCGTCACATCCATAGTGCTAGCACGACGAGAAAACTCCAAGTCCATCTTTCTTCCCATACAAAAGCACACAGATTACCAGCTCGCGTTAGGAAATTCCCTCCATCGCGTTACAGCAGAGCGAGTGTCAGAATGATGCTATTGCTCTTCAGAAGGCACTGATAACAGTAAATAGCCTTTGGGGGGAGGCGGTTGTGCCTCCATTTTCCATCTGCATTTCATTTTTCATTCTTTTTTACTGATCCCACAGATCCATCTGCCCTCAGAGGGGGGTAACTGCAAGTGTGGCACATGGCATGCCCTGCCTGCTTTTCCTCCATCACTGTACAGCTTGTCTGAGCATGTCTGGTACAAAACCTTTGCTCAGCTCAGGCTCTCCCACAGACTATGCAGGAACACAGTATGGCTGGTTGAGGCAAAGCTTTGTTGTTGGGTTTTTTTTCTCCCTTCTCCCCAACCAACTCACAGTTAATCCATGACATACTACATCCCTCAAAGGGCACCACACAATTCATCCAGCTGAGAGGTGAGTGAAAAAATACAGACCCACTTTGACACCATATCAGCTAACTCTCCAGATAACTCAAAAGCTCACCAAGAGCCAAAAGGACAAGCCTGCTGTCATGCAAGCCCTGGGCAGAGCAATCCCAGATCTTAGTGAGGGTATCAGCTACAGGAATTTTCCACCCCTTTGGTGACAGCTTGGTCGCTGGAATTTAGCTTGAAGAAGGAAACAGATAGACATGTTGGGGAGGACTGAAGATAGAAAAACTTCAATGGATATAAGCATAAGCACCATTACTTGCACACACTGGGAAGCAACAGGAGATCCACAAGTTAAGCATGGAGACATAGAGAATTAAGTGCTAATAATCGAGAAGGTCTTCCACCCAAAGCTATTCTGTCACTGCAACATTTGAACCTGCTTTAAGGACAATCTAAAATAAGACCGGGCACCCAGCAGCTGTATTCATACTGAGCTTTCCTTGGAGAGGGGAAATGGGAAAAAAATAATTTTATTTAAGTTTTACTCCATACATAAGGCTGCAGCTAAGATAAACATGTCAGTATTAGCTTTAAAGTAGCCTTCTTGGATACAAAAAACAGCATATCTACAGCCCACTTCTCAGCCCTACAACCTGGGGAAATTCACAAATTCCTAGACAAGGCTATCTGTGTTGTACTCATTTTTAATACCTGACATAATTAACTGGAAAACTGTTTTGGGTCATGTCCTACTGCTGGATTGCAGGGTAGTCATACCAGCAACAGCCTCCTCTCACCAGGTCTGGGCAAATCCAGTAAACCAGCCCCACAACCCCGTGACATATATCCAAGCCAGTGCCTTAAATGAAGTGGAATAGCCTCACATCCAGGCTGTCCCCACTGACCTCACCACACTTGCATTTGCATGGGCATAATGCAAGTGACCATTCGACCAGGTCAGGGCCACTGAACTGCTGTTTCTCTCAGCGTGACATGCTTTGCTTGGGACATGGTGGGGAGGATGGAGACTCCAATACCCTCCCCATCCCAAATACACATTGCCTTGTCCACCCAGCTACCCGCTATGCTGGTATGCCCTGTGCCAGGGCTTGCCTTGCCCAACAGAACCCCAGACCTGCCTCTGTCTGACATAGCTGACCACAGGTGGTCTCTACAGGGCTGCAGGGTAAGGTGGAGGCAGTCTGTTCTGTTTATATATTTACCGGGGATGAAAGCCAAACTGGGAAAGGACTTTGGTACAGTGCAGCCAAGTGACTATAAAGTACAGCTTTAAAAAGCCACAAGGTCACCTTTACTGACATTTGGATAAGGATTTTATAGAAGTCACAGGACTGGGAGATGGGCTTGTTCCTATGATCACAGGGGAGGGAAGGATTTATGTGCTGGTCAAGCAGGCTGCATTGTTGTGACTCTTTCATGTTCATAAATGCTCATTTATTACCCTGTTGGATAAAAGAGACTGATTGCGATTTCTCTTCTCATTTACTGTAGTTCCAGGTGGCTTCCTTGACCCTGCCAGCACACCTTCATAAAATTTAACAGCCCCCTACTTAACAGTACTCTCCAGGTGCCATGTCCTTGCAGAGTCTGTCTTCACTCTTGGTTAGACCTGAGCAAAACTCAGTTTCACGGCCAAACTTCATTTAAGCACAATTTGAGAACTAATATATATCATCCTCTCAAATGAATAACCAGCACACAAGCATGCTGGAATCTGAAGGATATGGACAGAGGAGCTTTGCTAGTGATGTGTGTTGTGAATCTGGTGCTTTTGTATAGACATCCATGTGTGTGTGTGTGTGTGCTGAGTCTGAGAAGCAGCACAGACTCTGATTGTTAAGCCCTGTGCGGCCTGAACAAGCAAGGATGCAGCCTTGAGCAAACCTGAGAGGAATGAGTCCAGGAAGGAGGACATGCTCTGATGCCATGCACCTTCTGGAAAAAAATGTTACGGGCAAGTCAACATCAAAGAAACACCTAGCTCCACCACTGGTTTCTTTTCCTCAGTGACATAGCATATAGGGCAGGATTTGGCCAGGTGGTAGAAAACATAAGGATCATGACAAAAATAATCCTCATCTGAAAGCATGTGATATAGGCAAGAATTTGAGTCTCCTTATTAAATTACAGTGTCATACAGACATTACATCCTTTAGGCCCTGTCTGTGCTTCAATACCCAGAAACCAGACATATCTGTTTAGTGACTATGATGTGGACTGGAAACTTCCCTGCCCTTTCCTCACATTAGCCCTGCAGGGAGATGCAAACTTGAAGAATGCCACAAGCTTCATGCTAATGTGCTAAATATTTAACATAGTTAGTCACTGGAGCCCCATCCCTTTCCCCTACTGAGAGACAGATCACAGGATTAATAGTATGGTCCCCAGCACTTGCTCCTTCATGCCACTTGACATTGGCAAGTGTATTGGAGCCAGGCAGGATCAGCAGGCAGAAGTAAGGACAAGGGGGACCGTCAGCGCAGCCCGCAGTATTGTTGCATGCTGGCTGGGGCTGACTGCCTCATTTGCACAGCGCCTGGGAAGCGAGGTCCTGCTCCCTGCGTCTGAGATCCTGATGAGTCGCCGGCGTCTGACACTGAAGCCCGAGAGAACGCAGACAGGTCACTGGCTTGGTGCCATGGCGAGCTCTGCCGTGCAATGGAAACCGTGGCAGTGGGAGAAGAATAGTATGCCAAGTGCAAAGCAGCAAGAATGTTTTCCAACCTAAGGGCGGATGCAGGTGCATAACCCATTTGCTGCCAGAAACAGCATTATTAGTATAAAAGAAATTGCAGGACTGCAAGGAAAGCATAGGACAGCCATAAGCCTGACCTGCCTCTAGTCAGCGTGTACGTGCTGGGGCAAGGAGGCTGGCAGCCACACAATTCATGTCCCGTTGTGTGACCAGGAACATGTACGTGACAGCAAATGGTGCTAACAGGGAGAGGGGCTGGGCACAAGCCCCTGGGACCCACCTTCTTTATGCAAAGCTATTCCTGGAAAGGAGGCAGGAAAATTTCTGGGCTTACACCGATACGGTTTATTTCCACTAAGGGACTAGGTCCCATATGTGAATCAGAAAAGCTACATGTGCTAGTAGCACAGTGGAAAGGGTGACTCCAATAAAAACGCTGAATCAATACTGCATGGAGCTGAAAAATCCTTTCCCCACCATTCCCCTTCCTCTAGGAAAGTCCCCCTGTCCCTAAAGGAGGGGCTGTTGCAGGAAATTTATAGAATCACTGTGCAGGAATCACATATATCACTATAGTATGTCAGAACTGCAGCCAAGAGCATACTCAGTACCCACAGTAGCAAAGGTGCAGGTACGTGGATTTCACCACAAGCATCCCAACCCACTGAGCCTGCTGGAGATAGGTCCACTGTTGCTGCTATCTGAACTTGCAGGTTCATCTCAGCTTACACATCTTCATGGGGTCATAGGCACAACCAGGAATCCTACATCAGGCTCCACATCTGACCGGCACAGGTTTAAGGATGGTCCCTACTGCACTGCCACAGGGGGGTACGGCAGGCAGATCAAAGGGTCAGTGCTCGCAGTGGACTGATATTTACTCCAGATACCTAATAACCAGTAGCTAGGCACAACATATACGCAAATCCTCCCTCCTCCACCACATTGCCCTACATAAAAATATTTAGAGATGGCTGCAGTCCCACTCAGACTGACAGAGGCAGCTGCCATTGCGGAGCTTTTAATCCTAAAGCACAGCCTGTTGTCACTGGCAGGAAATCTTATTGTGTTGGACAGGCAATCCTAGACCTTAATTAAATAGGTTGCCCTCCCCACAAAGCCAGACAGACTGGGCTGGAGTCAGATGAAGCAAGTTGCTTAAACCAGGGACCACCTGGCTGTAACTTCATCTAGGTGACAGCATATGCTTTTGTGACCCTCTCTGAAAGGTTGAAACCCCAAGCAAGCTCCCAGAGGTAAAGTGAGGATTTGTAAAGAGCAAGAAATCAGAGATGCTCTGTTCTGGGAAGGAATTCATTCCTTCTCCTTTCAGAGACTGCAATTTTGTGGCCTTTGCCCTGACCAAAGACACAGCAGATCACGCTGTTTCAGGACTGATTTTTAAGGAGCTGGTGGCTCCTCCTCCATCTCCATTGCTCACAGCGTAGTAGGGAGTGCTTTGAACCAGACCCTGCGAGGAGTTCCCGATAGTGAGCACCTCATTTTTCTTTCTCATGCTTGCCCTCACGCTATCTCTGTGAGATAAAGGCGCATTACTTTCTCCATACCAGAAAAGAGCAGCCGTGTCGACTCCACACATTTCCCCATAGCCACGACCCAGCTGCATCCCACTGCTGTGCCACAATGTGACCCTGCAATGAATGCTCCTGACCCTGTGCAAATACACTGAGAGACAGCACACTGCTCCTCCACCTTGCTCTCTGCATGGAGACAGCTGGAGTGCGTATGCCAGAAGAGACTACAGCACCCTACTGCTGCGGCCCTGAGCTGAGTGGTGGGGATGGAGGAAGAGGAGGGAATGAAGACCCCAGTGCTCACTGTGGGCTATAATTGCCCTTCCGATTAGGTCCAGCCAGAGAAACTGCATAATTACCAGAGAGTCAGCTGGTCCACTGTGAACCTGGGTGTCAGGTCAAGACTTTGCACTAAAAAAGCCCTTTTCAGGCTGCAACCATCTCTGACAAACCCTTGGGCAGCCTTGGGCACAATGTGGCCCTCAGCCTCTCCCCCACCTCAATGAAATCAGGTCACTTGTACCTCACTGTGGCACCAGGATGGGGAGAGGGCAATGGGCAGAGGTAGGCGCCTTGCTGCTGTATCTGTCCCTTAAGGTCCCCCACAGGACATGGGTATACACCTGCAAACACAGTGCAGCACGCACTGCAGAGGCACCTCAGCAAAAATGCAAAATGGTACAGAGACCAAAGCTCGGGTCTTAAGAGCATACGCTGCCATCGCAACCTTCCTCCTGAGCTAAGCATCTCTGCTTTCCATCGCCCCGAGGGAGCAATGCGCTGTGCTGCTGCTGAGACATGCTGCCTCCCCATAAATAAGCAAAGGGCCTTCCCTCACCACATTGCCCCCTGCACAGCAAGTGGCCACGGCCTTTAGTCAGGGAGTGCTTCTCTCAGCTCCGAGGCACTGAGTCCAGGCTGCCGTTTTGCCTTGTGAAGAGCCCAGAAACCAGGTCATGACCCCATAGTGACATCCAAGTGCCCCGAGTCCCCTGGCTGAGGCAGATGCCACGTGCCGCTCAAGTCGTGGACTGACACCGCAGGATGCGGTGCAGCCGGATATAAGTACACAAAGCACCTTTTTGCCTTCTCCGTCTCCCCCACTTCTCACTGGAGTGCCTGTAAAGCCAGGAGCAAACACACGACACTGGTGCAGGAATTTTTATTTTCTGAGAAACACGTACTTTACTTCACAGTGCAACAGAACTGCGGATGCGTAGCAGCAGAAACCTACAGACCACAGGGAATACTGCTCCTTATAGTTTTGCTAACCTGAGTTTAGCAACTAATGCAAGTTTCCAAGCTGGCAGACCCTGGACACTGACTGACTGCATTCACCCACACAAAGCAAGGTAATACTGTGCTGGAAGCTGTCCACAGTAACCTGCTAACAGTCTCACCTGTGGGAGGAATGGGACACCGTGTCTCTGACTCCCATCCTGACATCCCTTTCATACCATTTGAGTCATGCCTTCACCCTGTCATTCGCCACACTCCTCAACAGTCCCCTTGTTCCTCCACATCCCTTCATCTCTGGCCATGCCATCCCCCTCTGGGATGAGACTGGGTTTTGGGGAGAGAGAAAGAAAAAAGATAGGGATAGGCAAAAGCTCACAGATAACCTCTTACAATATTTTTCCTAAGAAAGCAGATTATTTCTCTTGTATACATGAAGCCAGGAAACAACGGTTTATCATGGCTATCACTCTGCGTGCCTCTATGCTGCCTGGAGTGACTCTTGGCCTCTCATCAAAGCTTTCCCACACATCTTGGATGGCCAATTGTGAGATGTCCAAAACAGTGCCGGGGAAGCTACTCTAAGATGCATGGCCAGGACTCCATCGTGGTGTCCCTCTGTGCGTATGTGCTAACCCTGGAAACCGAACTCCTTGTACTTGCTGGCCATATCATTTCGGAACAGCTCCAGGGCCTTCTTCATCGCAGCCTGGGCATCAGCCCCAAAGTCTGCAGAGTGTTTTTCGGCAATGACCTTGATAATGACTTCAGAAATGAACTGTGAGGAAGGAAAGAGAGAGGGAAAAACAGAAAGGACAGTCAAGGTTTATTTTCAGAAAAGCCAGACTAAGAAATAGGTTGCAGAGCCTGGAAATATCTCCGAGCTAATTCAGTAGCCCTTCCCGCAGTCTCTGGAGAGACAGTGAGGTCTAGCTTGCAAGGAGCCTGGGCTGGGCAGAAGAACTGGGCTCTATTCCTAGCTCTGACGCTGATCTGCTTCATGACCTTGAGTAGATCATGGCCCTTCCCACTCTTTGTCTGCCTCATCCATTAAGGATGAAAATTCAGGCCCTGTGTTTTTACAACACTTAGTTTTGTGGGCCTTGGTCTCCAATGGATCCTCCAGGGCTTACTCTAAAATTGTACATCCCTCGTGTCCAGCCACTGACAGTTCTTATGTAATGTAGTTTCCCAGGCATGAAGAGACGGCATGGGCTGGTTTATTATTGTCAAGGGTTGCTCAGACTGCATGTGGTGTTTGGAATAGGAAATCTAAACTTGGAGGTTCGCATACCATTTGCATACCGTGAGCCCTTTCTGTGCCTCCTCCTGCCTGTACACAGAGACCTCGGACTTGAGGGAGAGCTCACTGAATTCCAACCATCCAGCAGTAAACAAAAGCGCAACTCTCAATAGCTGTCTTGCACACATTCAGTACACACCAGACACCAAGATTCCCTGCCTTTTTCCATACCTCTAGATATTTGACAGGGATTTTGTGCTTGGTGGCATGGGTTTGAGCCAGGGGCTTCAGCTCTGACTCGTGATTACCCTTCTGCTTGAGGATTTTGCCCAGCTGGGTAAGGACAGTAACACCATGTTTCTTCAGATCTTCAGAGCCCTTCATCTGATCAGGGGTCTTCAGGCCTTTGAACTTTTCAAAGCGATCCAAGGTCTCGGGGTGATCCTGAAAGAGCCTGTGGATGAAAGCAGAGGGACTTGTGAGACTTGAGAGAGCTGTCATCCAGACCAGAGCTGAGGTCCAGCTGCTCCAGGTATTCCGGAGTATTTGGACAGGCAAAGGTGTGATAACCCACTTCCCTCCCAAAAGAAATCTCTTTGCTAGTCCCTGCTAGTAGAGGCTACTTTAACCTGGGAACTCTGACAATTTAGATCTTTTCCAAATGACCACCATTCACAATCCCTCCTTTTAGCATGTATATAAGCTAGAGAAGCATCTGACCCTACTCTGAATTTGGTTTCAGTGTTTTTCATCCTTTGGTAGGTTGTTTCCCAGCTCAGCCCAGTTGCCAGCACTGTGGTTCCTCCATTGGGAACTGTGGTACCTCCGAAAGTCCTTGGGAGCGAGTGGGTGACAAGACTACGGGGCCTTCAGGCATGCTGGTGCCATGCCATGTAGTGCTATACACAGGCACTCTGAACCCAAAATGGAAATGAAATCAAGAAGGTGGAAGGGTGGCTAAAAGCCAGGCTAGTGTTGTCCCCTCTGCTTCCTCCCTGCTGCATTTCCTAGGAGACAGGATGCAGACACCACTGGCAATCAAACCAGTAGGAAATTTCACTCTTTTCCCTGCCAGAGTCCTGGAGTCGGGGTGAGAAGGGGACACTGCCTGTCCTGATTATTAGGAGCAGTCTAATAATCGGGTGTTAAGAGACATCAGCTCCCTTGCACAAGTTTATTTTCAGGTATTACACCCTCTGATGGGCATTGTCCAACTAGTTGAAGCACCAGCAAAAGCAATGTCTGTCTTTACAAGGCCCTACAGCTCACATCCGTGAAGCAGCTCACCCATGTTACCTGCAGCAGTGTCTGGAGCTCCAGCCCAGGACCTCAGCCACGAAACCAGCCTCCCTCTCACGGTACAGTGGTTGCACACTTGCTCTGCCCTCGGCGGGGTGCTGGCGCTGGGACTACTGGGGCTTGCGTCCCATCTAGAACTGGATATTCCTCCTAAGTACGTTGCCATGAAGGCCAGGTTCTCCACTGTATGAACTAAGTACAGGTTAAACTACACTAACAAGTACCTCAAGTATGTGGAAAACACAAGCTGTTCTGCAAAAAGATTCTGTAAATGAATGACCAGCCTTTGCTGGCATCTCATTTCAAAGGTCTCCAAAGGATTTCCATACTCTACCAGGTGCTGAGCACACCACCATCTGCCTTTCCTTTTTTCCTGTATCTTTCTATGACACCGGTTGTGCCCCACGCAGAGAGATGAAAAAACCTCGTACCTTGAAATGGGATGGAGCTATTCCTAAAATTCTCCTTCTATCGTGTCTGGCTGAATCAAGTCTGCCAAAGATAATATACTCCCAAGACTCTTGAAAAGTCTTCTGAGGAGTATTTTTTTGTTTCCTTTGGAAAACATCCAGTTAAATCAGTATTTTCTAAACATATTCCCAGGATATGACATCTACCTAAGAAGTCTTTAACAGTGGACACGCAGGCACATTTCTCAACTAAGACCTGCTGGGCTTCCCCTGCCTCTCTCCTCCCTCAGAAATCCCTTGAAGGAACAAGAAATGACCTGGGTGGCCTGGGGAGCACAAAGTCACAGGGGAGAGGGGTGTCATCTATTTATTTAATGCCATGATCTGCCCTGCAATACCTGTTAAGAAAAATGGCATTACCGTTTCAGTGGGAAACTGCTTTCAGTGTCTTGTCACACTTACAGAGCCAGAGTAGCCACCTTACACAGATGGACTGGTGGGGAGGGCTCGGGTTCCTGCTACCCCTCCAGCATGCCTGCTCTGGACTGCATGAGGGGAAAGCCATCACATTGCCACCCAACTGCCCCCAACCCTTCCTCTTCTTCAAATGGCAGCTGAATTGGGCCATGATAAAGAAAGTAAATATACCAGCTCTCTGCTTTGGCTCATCTTTGAAAAAGCTTTGAATGGACAGAGGATTTGCCTGGTGGTGTGGGCTTCTTCCTTTAGCCATGCTTAAGATAGGACACCCACCCCACCCACCCCCCCGGAGTGAATGCCACATCCCCACTGCTCTCCTCAGTCTCCATGCCCTTCCAGGACATTGTACTGCCCACAGGCTGAGGATTTGGAGAGAGTGTCCTCCAAGACTCCATCCCTGCTGGTCTTTAAGGACAGGCTGGGATCCAGTGTGCATCCAATGTCATTTCCCACTCTGCATCCCTGAGATCTCTCACAGGCTGCATTTCAGTGACTCGCTGCTGGCCCCCGGGGTGTTCCCTGCTTGGGGGGCCAGGACCGCAAGGACAGCGTGGGGGCAGGGGTCCCCTCAGATGGAGACATCATGAGCACTCCCACTCTGACACCAGAATAATGGAGGAGGGAAGCAGAGGGAAGGATGTGCCTCGTTTCACATCCAGACCTCAAATTCTTCATCGGGAAGTGGACAAGTGTTACCACCCAGATTTCTGGCCAAAAAGCAGGACAGGCAGGGCTCTGCCAGGGGAGACTAAGGTGGGGAGAGGGAAACACTCAAGTACTTCATAATTATATTTTACTGAAATCATAGATTCTGAGAAAATTGGCACAGAGGTGATTTTCCTCTCCTCCCCTCTCCTCTCCGTCCCTGCCTCCCCACATCCTTGCTGCAGAGCTTCTGAAGGTCCAGGAGACACAATTCGCTCCAGCATTTCTGGCCGCGGTGCCTGGGCAATGAGGATCCGAAGCAGAGCTTTGCCAGCAGAAGCAGAGGGAGTGACAAAGTCCCATCATCATTTGAAAGCAGCCCTGGCCTGTTCCTGCACCCATAGACAGTTGGAGAGACAGAAGCACAGCCGCTTTACTCAGTGAGTAATTTTTAACCCAGAAACCATAGCAATGGAAAAGCCACCACCCTACAACAAAGAAAACAGCCTGTTGAAATAAACGCTGCCAAACACAAGCCCCCATACTAAATATACACATTCCTTGGTCTCGCATCAAAAGCTTTCAGCTTTACTCTTAGCTTCTTGCCTACCTCATTAAAATTTCATGCCCATGGCCGGCGAGGTCAGACTCCACCTTTCCCCAGACGGTCAGGACCTGCTGCCATTCCCCATCACTGAGCCCCATGGTTCACCAAAGGCAGGTCCCGAGTGTTCCCCGCAGCCGTTTGTCTTTCCCCAAAGGGTGGCTGGAGAGCTCACATGTGGGATTTATAGCCCTTGCTCACAGACCTACACCTGTCAATCGTCAGCTGGACGTCTTGCTCTCTTTCAGGCCTGTCTAACCTAATCAGCCTCCCTATTTTTTTCTCGGAAGCTATTTTGGGTCAGGTGCTATTGTGGGTGCTACTGATGGCATCATTTCTGCTTTTCGTATTGGACTGGCACATGTCCCACTCTAGACAGAAAGGGCACTGCCGAAACACAGTGCCAGGAGCTCTAGTCCCGGCTTCCCAAGGACCCAGAGACAGTGACAAGCTGCATGGCAGGAGATTCCTGAAGAGCACTGTCATCTACAGGGCCATCCTGCCTCCCTCTCCCCTGGCCTGCCAAGGGCAGGCAGGAGAAGAAGCCGGGGTGGTTGGTAGCATCAGCTCCATTGCTCCAAAAGCCTTTCCTTTCCCATGCTGAGCTCACTCCCCTTTTCCCCTGGGGTAATGCACACCATTTACTAATCCAGAAGAGCACAGTGATAGAAGAGACATGTCCTCAAGACCCAAGCATATCCAAAGTGGCCAGGGCAATCTCCTTGGTCTCTTCAGGAGGGAGGAAGAGGATAAAGGCTATATGGGAGCGAGTTACCCTGCATCTTCCCTCCAGGGTCCTTCTACCTGCTTTGCCGGGGAACACCCAGGATTAGCCCCTGGCTGAGTCTGGATCCCGGAGCCAACAGAAGTACAGCTGAGCCAGCAGGCCAGAGACACAAGGACACAGCAAGGCTTCACCCAACACACACCCAGCCAGGAGTTAAGATCTCTGGCTGCCTCTGTCAAGCCAAATATCAGTGTCAGGAGGAAAAGCCACCAGGCTGACAAACAACATGGGTATGCTTTGGGACACTTCCCAGCCTTTCTCTTACAGCCCCATCAGGACTGATAACTACCTGGCACACCAACAGGGTGATTAAGCCCTTCCAGGGGGTGACTGTGGTCAGAGCACAGCCTGATAACAAAGCCTAGCTAGTGCGGCTGTCCAGAAGCATGCCCCTACCTCTGGACGTTTCCAAAGGTGCACACACTGCTGGCCTCGACAGGCAGGAAATGTCAACCGAGGGCTGAAGACATCTGCCTTGGGGCTCAGAAGAAGAGCACGCCACCCCACAGTCCCTACCACAGTGCTGCAGGACCTTAGGGGCATCGCTACCTCTGCAGGCAACGACCCTCTGCAACACAAGAACGGTGTCCCTGCTCCAGCGTCGCAGGGGAAGGGAGGTGCCCACGTACAAGGGGAATTGGGCAGTGGGGAGGACTGAGGCACAGAGCCTTACACCCATCAGTAACACACAGGTTTAAGGGGAACAGTTTGGGTAAGAAGGGTAGCAAAAGCCAAACGGAGGTGTCAGCTGGTGTCCAAGCCTAGAAGTAATGGAATTTTGGCCTTTACATGTTGCAAGCATCCGTCAGCCATGCCAACCTGTGACCCTGCAAGTCTCCTTTTCTCTCTCCTCTATCCACCAGCTTGCTTCACGTCCAAAAATCCACATCCTAAACACTTCAAGGCCCAGATTTCATCCTGGTTTACCTGCTCAAACACCAGGCTGCTACCAATTACCCAAACTAAGCTAAATTCATGGAATAGAGCTTAGGACCCCTCCAGCTCATTCCTCGTGTTGTTCTCCACAGTGTGGGGCTAAAACAGGAGAGATCACGTACCTGCAGCCTCACTCCCCACGTACTTACAGCAGCAAACAAGCATTTGCACCATCCCAGGCTCGATCTTGGGTAGGATCCTGAATACTGACCTTACTGTTTTACACGCGTTTCAGACATGACAGAAATGCGCTCCTGGTAGACGAGAGGCTGCTGCTTGTGCACCGAGCTCTGTCATGTTCCCCAAGTTGAAACTACTCAGTTGCCATAATAACTTCATTTGAAGCCGGTCGACTCTCCGCTCTCTGTAGCTTCCCCAGGGCTGTGAAGCCAACAGTCTCGGTATGAACATTAATGTTAAATGGTCAGAAGGCTTAAAAAGAGTGTGGGATGCCATATTGCTTCCTCCCCCCCGCCCCAAGTGAAGCAGTAATGAAATGAAATAATAAGCTCTTCTCCCTAAAGCTTAAATAAATAGTCTGTGGAAATACTAAAAGCTGTATAGCGCACCAGACCGCCCCTCAACCCATCAGCCCCGAAAAAGACACAACATTTTAGTACCTACAGGCCTCTCCTCCCCCCTCCTCAGGGCAAAAATCCATCACTTGCATAATCATATCAAAAAAAAGCCGACTACAGAGAGCCAACATATCGGCTGCCCCCTTTAAAAAAATCGCCGGGCGATTGCATCAATGCTTTTCCAGCAGCGCTGGCCGCAGCGGAGCCGGGCTGACACGCGTGGCCGTGAGCCTGCACCCACGCCTGAGGCGCTGGCGCCAAACGAGCATTAAAACCCCATCGTTAACATTTTTGGCCGCATTTGGGGCTGCCTCGCTGGCGTGAGGCGGATGCTGTTGCAAAGTCAGTCCGTCCGCGCATCCGTCCGTCCCCTCCCCGGGGTGGACCGCGACCTCCCGGCGCGGCTGCCGGCGTGGGGGCTCCCCCCGCCCGGGCAGGAGGCGCCGCCGCAGCCCGGCTCCGTCGGCCAGGCCTTGCTACCATCTAGTGGCCACGGGCGACAGAGCCACGGGGGCTGGAGGCCACGTCCGAACCCCCCCACCCGGCATTTGCAGGCTCGGGGAAGGTGGCCAACACGAAGCCCTCAAATTTTGGAGGCGGGGGGTGTGTGTGGGGTGTGTGTGTGACCCCCGGACACGCGGGACTGCGGCGTCCCAGTGGCAGCAGCGCCACAAGGTTGGGTGGCAGATGGGAAAACTTTTGTAAGGGGCCCGTTTTCCCCGTGGGCCGTAGAGACGGTCTGTTTTCTTCAGAAAGGGTCCATGATGGGCCAGCGGGGTCCTGGCGTGGCCGGGTGGCTTTGCCCCCAGCCTTGCTGCAGGTCACCGGCATGGGGAGGATGCTGCTCCTTCCCCCCAGCCTTGACCACTGGGGTGGTGGGAACATCCCGTGGGATAGTAGCAGAGCCACAGCTGAGCTTTAGGATACTGTCGAGGAGGAAGGATGTCCCAGGGGCTGCATGGGGCTGTTTTTTACGCAAAAATGTCACCAAAAGATGCTTAGGAAAGGTCTGTCTGCCCCATCTAACGGGCACAGCAGGCAGGGGAAGACCCATTTCTGGCAGAACAGTGGATGCAATCTCACCTCTGCCTTGCTCCTCCCTCAACAGATGGCAAATGTTTCTACAGGCATTCATGAATATAGACCATGCCACATCCTGGCAAATGGAAAAGCTGTTTTCCCCATTTATGAGGGAACAAAAAAGTTCTACGACTTGCTGGAGCCCACAGAGCACCGGTGAAAGAGCAAGGACTGGCTCTTGGGTATGGTTTTAGAAACACCAGCTGTTTGGTGGTTATTAATACAGGGCGCAGCCGCCCCGGCGGAGCTGGGAGGCAAAGTAGGAATTGCACACAGGGAGGGACCAGCTCCAAGTCTTTTTGGCCACATTCAACTTTTTTTTCATAGAGTATCACTGTTGTGAAGAGAGAAATCCATCCCTGGCCTGGAAAGTGAACATCAGAGAGCGCAGCAGTCCCCCACATTGCCTTGGCAGTTAATCTAACACATCACCAATGATTTCTAGCCCTGTCTTCTCTGCAGCCAGACCTGCTGCAAGTAGGGAAATCTGTACCCAAGAGAGAGGTGCTAGCAGAAATCATAGATTTTTTTTTTTTTTCATTTGAATTAAGTTCATAAAATAAACTCTCCAGCAAGGAGGAGAGAGAGGTGGTCCAAACCCCAGTCCATTTTCCTCAAAAAACAACCCGAACCATCTTGTGTGCTTACACTGCAAAACAGCTCAGAGGGACAAACATTTTTTTTTTCGAGAATGACCCTTCCCCCCCCCCCCCAGTACAATCAAAGAGCCCCTGAGAGCAGCCGAGGGTCCTGCCCTGGGTTGTATAAAGCCTGGCGTGAGGAAAGCATGGCACACCCCGCTCTGCCAGAGGAGCGGCCAACGGGAGACGAGTGCTCTGAAAAAGCCCAGAATATTATGTGAGGCCAACTTACATAATTACCTATTGCATAATGCCGGGGAAAAGGCCCTCCCTGCGGCAGCTGCGGTTTCTATGGCATTTTGCTGATACACGGCTGCTTCCGAGAGATTCATTTACATTTTATTCCAGGAGCCCGCAGCTCAAGCCGGGCAGGCGGACAAGTGAGACCCCCTCGCTCCCCACAGCGTGAGCCGGAGAGGTAAAGGCGATAGTAACGGCATCTTATAGCCATTAGCGAGGCAAGAGCATTGGGTTTTCTGCAGCTGTGCCGTTGACTTCAGTATGCAGAGGATCAGAAGACAGTCAGATAAGAGCACCTTATGAAGCTGCACACGTTGCATAGCCTCTGCCGCTTGTAGGGAACAAGGTGGTGTCTAACTGGTGGCGGCAGTGGTCAAAGCTGGCTCCCTCCTCTCTTCCCCTGGCTCTTAAACACCGTTCTGCGCAGTGCCTCCAGGCAGGGCTCCTGCACACTGCGGGTTTCAGCAGCTGAGAGGTGACCCAAGACAGTTGTTTAAAAGGAAGAGGAAGGCTTAGGAAGAGATTTCAGCATCAGGACAAGATTTGGGCTGTGGGTTTGCAGAACTGTGCTAGGTACTTATCAGTATCTCAGCATGGATGCTTTCAGGGATGGTGCCCTGTGCCATAAAGTCAGAGGTAGCTTTACCTTCGCTTCAATGCTCACAGGATCCTTTGGCGACTATCAGACAGGCAACTGTATGACTCAGTCATTTGCTTTCTCCAGAGGGTGCACAGGGTAACGCAGGCACGACCCACAGGTCCTATGCCATCATCTAGGCATGGCATAGTGTACATGACACCACACAGGACCTGGACAAAACATTTATCTGCGCTAAGCAGGACACTTATTGCAGGCCAGTACGTAGATTTGATGGAAGAACAAGCAGGAAAGCAGCAGGGCAGTCCAGGACCAGAATATTTTGGCTTCAGTATAAAAACTGAGGCTGTCTCTGAGGCTGCACCAGCTCTGTCTGGGGATGCAAACCTCCTCTGAAAGGCTGGGAAATGAGAGCACAAAAGGACTGAGGATTTCTGTGGGAAACTGTGAGTACCATTAGAGGAAGGAGGAGTATGATTAGAAAACAACAGGCAGATTTTAAAGCCTTGCCCATCTCAGGAGCAAAGGGGGGAAGTTATTTTTTGGAGGTAAGAACATGGATTATACAGGTGAGTCCCCGGAGATCCCCGAGATCTCATGGAGTCAGTGGGAAGATGTGAAGGAACTGTGGCATACAGCAGTCCCTTCAGGTGGATTCAACTTTGTAACACCGTAAAGGCACACAGGGATTTGTGTACTTCTTCCTGAAATAATAAAGCAAGAGGGGAATTCCTCCCTCATCCCTCACCACCAACAAAATACCCTAGCTAGAGCCTGCCGAGGGACAACTAGAAAAGGCAAGGGCCACAAAAACACAAATGGGGGGGAGGAAAAAACAGTCAAGTGATCAGCATGCATACAGTATTGTGTGTCTGCCTGACACCCTGAACTCTGTAGCTCAGAGCTACGCGTGGGAAGCTGTAACAGAGGTGCTCGCAGCATGGCTGAGGCCGGGATTTTAATGATCAGATTAGACTGAAATCCCGGCAGCTGGAAGAAGTGGCGGTTCCCATGCCATGCCTTACGCCAGAGAGGGTCCTCGTCCCCCTCCTCCCGGTGCCTTGGGAATACGTGTGCGAGGGGCACCTTGCAAGGTGCCTTGCCCTGCAAGAGTGTGGGGTGCGCTTTGGGCACATCTGAGTGCTGCTGGAGAGGGGTTCACACCCCTGTAAAGGCAGCAGCAATTGCAGCGTGGCCAAGACCAGAGCGAGAGCAGCATCGGTGGTGATAGAGCTGAGCCACCATGCAAACCAGCACCCTTTCTGCAGCCCACCCTTCCTTGGGACACACAGACACACGTGCCCAGAGTCTGCAGGGAGCTGGCAGTACCTGGCTGCTGGCTAAACTCTCTCAACAATGAAAACTTCACATCTGAGCTGCTCCTGGAGGAAGAGGAATTAACCAGGTCACAGCGCACAGCTCAGCTCTGGGCTCTCAGGCTCCCAAAAAGGGTGGGAGAGCCCATCGCTGCATGGTAAAATTGGAGCCCTCAAAGTACCAGCACTTTTAATATGAAGCTGTGCATGTTTTTAAGCTGGATTTGGAGGCAGAGCCTCCCCCCGCCCCACGATGCTTGCACAGCTCTTTATGAGGGCTTGAAATGAACGGGATCAAGGACCTGGTCTGGGTTTAAAGTAACCCCGTTTATCTTTTGGCGAGTTTATTTCAAAGCCAGATCAGTTCTGTGGGTTGGTTTGTCACATAGCCGGACCGGGACGTGCTGGCAGGGGGAAAGAGGGAGGCAGAGCTACTTAGGTAGGCAGGCATTGCTTGTGAAAGAGACACCCATCAAGCTGTCCTCCAAAATCCCAGGCAGCACTCTCTAGCCAGTGGCACAGCACACGCAAATTAGGGTTTCCCTTCGCCTGAGTTTTGTGGGGTGAAAGGCGAGGAAAGAGACACACTTTTTTATTCCCTTTGCCTGCGAAACGGCCTCTCATCCACAAAGCACAGAGCTTCTGCAAGATTAGAGCCTGTGGGGAAGCCAAGATCTACCCTTCGTTTGTATTGAAGTTTACACTTGCCTTTTAATGAGCTCCAGCAGGTTCTCGCTTCCAGCTGCAGATGACCTTTTCCAAAGTTCACGGTCTCGTTTTGCATTATCGTTCCAACACCAAGCGCTCCCTTAGGGAGGAGAGGGACAACCAGGTCTTTCTCTACTGAGAAGCAGCACCAATTTTAGCAGTCCCTAATCCAGTAGTGCTTTCTGTACTCCACCGGTCCTATGGGGAACGCCTGCAGGGAAACCGATCCCTTTGCAAAAAATACTTGGCAAAAAAAAAAAATGTTTTCTTCAAGCAGGTCAGCACCGGGTGGGAGTGAGCACCCTAAACACCGCGCTGGTGGCCTGGCTGTCCGAGCAGAGAATTTACCACTGAACTTGGGATGGGGTCTCTGTTCTGCACCTCTTCCCCATTATTGTCATTTTTGCAATTTCACCTCATTTTCGTTGCTGTGCTTGCAATCAGGTCTTTTGACTCATCCGCTTTAGGGTCCTGCTGGTGGGGCTTGATACTGGCTGCAAGATACTAGCTCAAAAAAACAAGCACTGGAACATCTTACCTATGCTAAGAATCCTGCTCCTGTGGTTGCTTTGGTACTGGTAGGAGTATAACACAGCGTACCGTATTTTTAAAAAATAAAAAAAAATAAAAAGCTTTGCTAAGGGGGTTGGTGCAGCCTGGCTAGCCCTCTTGGCTGTGTGAGGTCTAGGGTTACATATATGGATGTCCCAGGCTGGGCACCTTTGGAAAGCTCACCTGTAAGCATCTTACACACGCAGGATCCATGGACAGCTAGAAGTTCATCTAGCCTCTTCCCCCAGCAGCATCCAGAGGCAGATGTCCAGGAAAAGTGTAAGAAGTGGGAACAGTCCTACTCCATCACAGCAACTTGAGACTGAAGGACTTCCCAAGGTTATATTTGCATGCTTGTGTTTAACAGCCTTAGGCAGAATTCGGCATGAGTTTGTAATTTTTTAATCCTCTTATACATGCTCCCCAAAATATATTTCAAACCTTACTAGGTCAAACTGTTAAAAACAACCTGCTGACTTGGTGACTCTCCAACAGATTAACCAATGAGCAAAGACAAAAATCTGCTAATCACTTTCTAACCATTCACAAACCGCTTCAAGGCGTCCCCATTAAAAAAAAAAAAAAAAAAAAAAAACAAACCCAATAAAAATGAAGCTCCATTACCCTTGAACATCTTTGTATCGCATGGGGCTCCCACCTCTGGTACTTTTTTGACTGCGAATTCCCCAGACACCATGTTTTTATTTTTTGATCTTCCTTCTTCCGCCAAAACACTCCAGTGCTGGTGGCTCAGCTGGTCGGATCCAGCTGGTCTGTGGCAGCATCTGCCTGGAAATTGCTTATCTTTGCCTGCGGTCCTTTTATTTCCTTCCCCATCAGCTGCAGCAGAGTTCTGGCCGCACATGGTGGCTCTCTGCTCTAAGGCGAATCCATGCTCCTTCTCCAGCTTTCAGCGGTAATTTTCTGTCTATCCGTGAGTTTGCAGCAAGGGCCAAACTGCACTGGATTTATTGTTCTCCTGACCAAAAGGCCAGTGTTTATCTGCTGCTCTTGCGGACCTGCAGCTCGTAGAGCTGAAAGGGATACGTTGGCCCCTGCAGAAGGACAGACCCGGCCTCATCTGTTTCTTGGGGCAGAGAGGGTCCAAATCATAAAAACAAAACAGGCAAGGGACAATACTGGGACCACAGATCAAACAGTCATGAGAAGAAATGGGACTGCAGATAGTCCAGAAAAAGCAGGTAGACCCGTTGTGGGAAAAAAACCGCAGGTATTACAAACATCTCACCCGCTGAGCATAACCTGGGCTAAGAGGGAGCCCTTGGGGTCAGGGGGAGAGCTCAGCTGGAAATTCAGTTGTGAACATGGGCAAGTTTTGGTTTCATTTGTGTTGTTTTTTAAAAAAGACTGACTTGAGCAACGTGAGAGGAGAGCAGGAAAGCGAAGTCCTGGCCAGTCTGGGGACCAGTGAGCATGGGAAGTCATTGATTCAATATCTTGGCTCCCTTTTCAGGACTATGGGTCCTGCTTTTGGGTGTTTTCCTTTACAGAGAGACGTGACCCTCATCTGCTGAGCGATGAGTGTGATGCCAGGGCGCCCCAGTTGCCGGCTCTGCAGATCAGTCCGCTCTCTTGGCCTAATTCACAGGGATATTTATTACAGTAGTTACTATGAACCACCACATCCCACCATGTCATTACAGTTTATGGTAAAACCATCAGAGGTTCGAGGCCGCTAGCAGCACCGGCAGCCACCAGACACTACACAAAATATAGGGGAATGTCCACAAGAGGGAGAGTTGGTGCCAGTCTCAACAGTGATTTTATGCAAAGGTACTTTGCTGCCTGGAAATTGTAAGTGAGCAGTTCCCCTCGCTTCATTTCCCCCAGCAGAGATGTTTCCTTCTCCTGGCGATTCCCCTTTCCATGTTATTTTCCTGCCTCCTCCTTCCTCAGCCAAATGGTATTTCATCTCATTTGTGTGGGGTATGCCAAAAGCCACACCATACAGGCACTAGACACAGTACCATCAGAAAGGCACTGGGATTAAGATGTTTTTTCTGCTCTTGCTGCTGCTCTGCTCCCCTTTCCTCCCACTTTTGTCATGGTGTTCTGGAAGGGCACCCCCCACCAGCCCCAGCACAGGCACGCATTCCCTCCTCTCACCCAACCTATCACTTGGAGGTGGCAGCTCACATCGGCTCTTCTGGGGAGCCCCGTTAGCCTCCACAAGCACACGTGCAAAATACTGGCCATTCCTGCTGGGCTCTGTGTTCAGCCTCAACACCCTGGGTCTCAAACAGACTCCACTGGGACATGGGACTTTTAATCCACTTTCCAAAAATAGCTGATGGCTACTAGCGCAGAGAGCCTGGAGGTTTCTGAGCTTCTGCAGGACAAAGCTTACTGTGAGGAAGCACCAGAAGACACTGGTGATGTGGAAATGGCACACAATGGAATGGACTGGGAGAGGTGAAGCCAAGAGACCCAATGGCCAAAAAGAAGTTCCTGCATACACACCAATTTTTCTTCGTGGGTCAAGGCCTGTGTATGCGGCCACATCTGAAGAGGATGGGAGCAAGCCTGCAGATCATGAGATGACTGATATGAAGTTTCTTGCACTACAGATGATTTTCCAGGGAAAAAAAAAAAAAAAAGAAAACCAACAGTAAGCTGATGTGGGAAATCAGGTGTCCTGGAAGCTATCTGTGTGGTTTAGGCTTGGCAGAATTTTTATTGCGTTCCCATGTGGTCCATAAACAACTGAGAGAGCAGCATCACCTGCATCTAAAGGAAAGCAGAGCAGCAGCTGATCCCCTTCCAGAGTTGTCCCTCCCCAGCTGGAGCAGTATTTCCTGCAACCTTCTCTCCATCAGATTTTTTTCCAAATGCTATCCTGGTCAAATACCCACACTTAGCAATATTTTGGGGTCTTGGTTCTTGCAGAATTGGTAGGACAGGTCATTTTCTATCTCCCCTCATAGTTCCTCTAAATTTGTTTTTCTCCTGTTTTCCTTGTCTTGCCCTTTTGATCTTTTCTCTTCATCTCTCTGGTAATGTCTGGAACTCCGAGTAAATTAGAGCCAAAGGACAAGGTGAAGCACCAGCCCCTCAAAACAATCCCACCCCAGAGAGATGTCCAGCCTTGGCTTAGTTTCCACAAGTCAGTGTGGACTGGAGGCACCATAAGCTGATCTCTTCCCTGCCTCCTTCCAGCCATCCTCACATCCACACAGGGAGGAGGCATGGACCAGTGGTCAACCATGTGCAATGGGGTGAGCACCTGCCAGCTGCAGGTCCACACACCTCTCCCTTGCCATTGTCCATACACCCTGCACTCTGCAGCCTTTCCCGGGGTGAATCCTCTACCCTGAACAGTCAGGGCTCCACGCCAGCCTCCGTCGATCTCGCTCTTCCCTTTTCTTCCCTGCTCTCCCCACCGCGGTTTTGGTGAGACTTTCTCCGCTCCAGCATCCCTAAGCCACCAGGTCTAAAAGGTTTCAAGATACATCTTGATGAGTTTGGCTGATTTAGCAGAAACTGTAATGAAGCTCATAGCATTCCTGGGGCAGTTTCCTGAACTGAAAGCTTAGAGAAAAGTATCCAGAGGAGATCCATAAAAACCGCATTGCCAGGATCACCACAAAAACCCCAAGCGTGGCTCCCAGCACCTTGGCCACCCTCCGGCCACCGTTAGCCTCCGACTGCCAGAGCAAGCCTTGCTTGTGCCCAGCTGGCTGTGGCGTGGTGGCAGCAGCAGCCAGCGGTGTTTCCACGAGCGTGTAGGAGAAAATCAGCTCTCCGGGGGAAAGGAACAAAGCAGGGGAGCTGCTGGCAGAGAGGCAGTGCCAAACGGGGCTGCTGGCTCCCTCTGGGCAGAAGGATTTCCAGCCTGAGGAACAAAACTATGGACGCTTCCTCTGAGGCACATTGTGCCTGCTGGTGTTAACGTTTTGGGCACTGCACGCAAGACTGCCCTGGAGAGAAGCATTGACATGCAAGCATATGAGCTCCTAAGTCTGACCACTGGCCAGAGCGCTCACCACAGCGGTGAGCGTGGGGTCCATAGCCCAGCTGGCGGTGTTGGGCAAGCAGGGCAAGGAGAGCTCTACCGCGTCCAAAGCAAGATGATGTATCAGCACACCCGCAGGACCCGCCTTGCAGCAGGACGGCCACACTGTTGTGAAAGACACTGGATATTGGTGGGGGTGGTGAGGGTGGTTGGCGGGAATACAAATCTATAGAAAACACTGTGGGAGGAGAGAGAGATGCCAGCTTTACTGTAAGCCAAAGCCTTAATCGCTCTGCTCCAAATTATAACCCTAGGACTAGGAGAGCTCATGCACCCAGCTAGCCTTTTAGAGCAGCTTGTCACCATCCGGCAGGTGCAGAAATGCAGAGCGTGAAGAACCAGCGCCTGATCCCAGCTCCTGCAGTCGGGCAGAGCGTCTCGCTCAGCATTACCTGCGTGTGTAGGGTAACCTGAGCAGATGCAATAAGACAACAGTGTAAGCAGCGGCTTAGCACATACGACTGTAGGCAGCATATTTTAACTTGGCTTTAGGCGCGCTGACAGGAAACAACATAACCGACAGCCATCAGTGGTGAGAAGGTGAAGAAGAAAGAGAAGGGCCACCCCTTGGCAGGGGTGAGACAGCGAGGTGATTTACAAAACAGCTAGTGGCTCAAGTCTTATTTAGACAGGATAAGAAAAAGAAAAGCCTCTACTGCTAATACAAAGTGATCTTACGTTGAGTGGGATCATTTAATAATATACAATTACTTCATACAGGTTAAGACAGAAGTAATTAAAAGAAAGGTGGTGCTCTGAAGCAGAGTTCCCCTGGCACCGAGTCTAGGTCCATGGGGAAGCTCTCACCTGTAGATGCTCCCAAAATCACATCCCCAAACTTCAGACCATTTTCCCTAGCAGCTTAGCTACCTCTTGTGTCCTTTGAAGTAATATTTTAGGTTTAAATTTAAATCTCTATCCTCCTTCTTAATTTCTCTCTAGTTTATTATCCACACAGACATGAATTTCGTAATTCCCTGCCCTTGTTAACACGCAAACATCTCCCAACCTGTGTTATACCCTTCTTCGCTGGGCAGCATTAGAAATCCAGAGGCAACTCCGTGCACGCATTGCCGAGAGCCCGGGGTCCCCGGGGCAGGTCCCCACGCTCCCGCCTGGGCAGGGGGAGGGACTCCCCCCCCGTTGTGCAGCGCCAGGCAGCCCCGACGCTGGCTGGGGACTCGCTCCCTGTCCTGATGCAGGACCTGAAGGTTTGCATTCAGGAGTATATTAAGGGTTAGAAGTAGACCTGCCTTGGGACCGGAGCTGAGAACAAGACCTCTTATGAAACGGTTTCACCTGGAAGCGAAATGAAACCACATAGACCCCCTGATGCAGCACACTGCTCGCATCTCAAGAGGCTTTTGGCTTGCCAGGAACCTAAAAGAAATATTTTCAACCTGAGTGAAGGTGACATCAACATTTTCTTTCTTCCCCCCCCCCCCCCCCCACTATGAACTCACAGGTGAACCAGAAGCCACGGTTTTGACCATCTCAGGAGTGAAATTACAACGGCAGCAAGTGCTTTTCAAGTGCCTCGGTGAAGTATGAAACTTGCTCCTTCCCTTCTGCCTTTGCCCACGATCAGCCTCCCTTCATCTCTGCAAGAACGTGACTTTAATTACTCTTGCAGCAGGAAAACATTAAACCATATTTGCCCCAGACCTCCGTCATTGTTCATACCTGTGCCGCAGAGATGCCTCCAGCAGTGCCACGGCACACGGGGCTGCGGCGCACCCACGTCAGAGGGGGGACCCAGACAGCATCTTTGGGCCCGGGCATCCATGGCTCCACAGGGATGAGAGCCCAGCTGGGGAGACAGCGCTGAGGAGCCCAGCCAGGTGGGGAGAGGTCGGGCTGAAGACCTTTCCCTCACCTCCATGCACACAGCTGCAATATCCCCGGCACGTCCTGGCTTAGAAACTAATAGAGCAGATTTTCACAGTGATGAACCCAGGGGAAAAAAGAAACGGAGGGATATTTTGTGAAGGTTAAACACCCACACCAGCTTTGCAGAAGTGTTTTGTTCTCTAGCCACATATTCCCATCACGCTTAGGCAGCCTTATACTGGCTTCTCATTCATACCTTTTTAAAAAAAAAAAATCATTTGAAACAAAACAATCTAATTACAGAATAAATATTTAGCTTGAAATGAGCAGACAGACGTTCAAAACCATTTTCTGACATGACAGATGATCTGAAAGGAGCTGCACTGCGGGCATTGTATGCCGTTCAAACCCAATTTAAAAATACATGGCGTAGTAGCAAAAATAGACATGACCCTAAGCACAAACATCGCCATGCAGACAAATGTCTCCTGTAAAATGCCATCGGTGATTTTCATGGCAGGCGAACCCAGCGGCAGTGGAACAGCATCGCCCACCTCTGTGGGTGCTGTCGTGATAAACCCATGCGAACACCGTTGCAGCAATACACACACGTTCCCATGGCAGGGCTTGCCCAGCTGCTCCAGTTTTGGGACCCCCCAAACTGTGTCCCAGCCTTTCCTGAAAACCTAAGGGTAATTCCTGTCCCATTATGCATGTGACCTGACCGCCAACTCTTGGCATTCTGGGAGACACCCAAAGTCTCTCTTGTTACCTTTGCCACATCTGAATTATTGTGACATCCAAATGACAGGTGAGAGCCAGGGAGTGTGGGAAAAATAACCTTTTCACCATTAAACACTGAGGAGCTCATGTCCCAGCATTCACACCCCAGAGATGCTGAGGAGCAGGGGGACACAGGAGCAGCAGCACCCCCTTAGCAGCTCCAACTCCAAGCCCACACACCATGGCTGGAGACTGACCCGCTCCAAAAGCTTTGGCACAAACCCTGGTGCTCCTGAAGCAGCCCTGAGCTTGCAGCAGAAGGGGATAGAGGCATGACCCCAACGTTGGTGAGAGGGGTTGGGAAACAGAAGATCAAGGGCCACACACCACCTGTGCACGGGAAAACGGCCTCTGAGTGACCAGAGCCTGTGCTGGGTCCCTGCGGGAGCGAAGGGATATGACCAGACATGCATTTGGCTCCACGTGGGAACACGGACGTGACCTGGTGCAGTCTAGAGATAAGAGAGGTATAAGAGACCTCTGCAGACCCACCTCACTGCTCGTGCTCCACAGGTGGCAGAGGCATTTACGGGGTTAGATATAGAAGTGAAACCCTGAAGGCAGTACCTCTTGGTCAGGAACACGTGAATGAGCAAATCATACTGTACCGGTGAGTTGCTGTGCCCACATCTCAGGAATGACATTAACTGAGCATTGCAGCATCTCCATGAGGCCATCCTGACGTCTAACAACCCACATTTTGATGTCACAAATATGTAAAATTGCGGCAATGGCAATGAAAACACAAACATCAATCGCTCCTTGCAAAAATATTCTCCAGAACACAAATATTAATGAAGACAACTTCAAGTGTGAGGTACTAGCCCTGTTTTTGAGATGGAAGTGATGAGCAGGAGGCACCAAGTGGGCATGTGGACAGGAGGAGGTGATGCCCCCACCCAGAGGACACAGCCTGCACCCCGTCAATCCTTCCACCCCAGCCTCCAGCCTCCTCCGGTCAGCTGTCACTGAGGCAAATGGGGCCATCCCTGTTCTGTGCCTCAGGTTTGGGATGAAACTTCACAGAGCCCCTTCCTCCTGATCCCTCCTGGAGGCCCCGGTGCCAGGATGCCTCCCCACAGCTACCCTGCCACTCAGGGTAGCTGCCTGCTCAGACTCAGTGCTGGTAACTGATCTAGAAACACGTTGTCCCAGGAGACCTACGTAGCTGCAGTTTTGGGGAGAGAATGGGGTAGATGCACATGGTAAGCGAAATCTCCAGGGTTTGCTTCAGGGTGGTACCCTACCAGGCCCCGGCTGTTTTTCAAGACATGCTTTGTGCTCACCTAGGCTTGCTGGGACCTCAGCCGTGGCAGTGCCTGTAAGGATGCTCCTCTGTGCCTTTGGGGCCTCTCAGCTGTGAGGGTCCCCAGTAAGGGGACATGAAGCCAGTCAAGGCCACTGGACAATCAAGTATCTCACACCTTCCTAAGGAGATATGAGTATAAACCCACTGTGCATCTGCCCAGCTCCAAGTAGGGTCAGGCACTGCTGCCTCACAGGGACAACCTGGCTCTTGGCTCTGCACCATGGCCGCATGGGACTTGCCCCTGATGTCATCAGCCACCGCTGGGGAGGGGGACGCTCAGTAAGGTGTTTCTCACAGGACCCCATCATTCTTGTCAAGGTGCTTCGTTTCTAGAGGCGAAGTTGGGGGAAAAACAGCTGCCAGGGACGTGCAAGCAGGATGAGAGCACGCCAAAGGTGGGCAAGGCTCCAGAGCAATCATCATCTATTTTTCTACAAGTGGGTTTATTGCCCACCTGGTGCAGAAGGGGGTCGGTTGCCTTTTTCCAACAGGAGAAAGAGAGGGAGACTTGCCACTCACCCCCAGCCACCACTCAAGTGCTCCAAATGCTTTTTCTCCCCCCAAAGTGAGAAACATTTAAACACCTGAGCAAAAAAAATTAAAAATGTTGAACAAAGCTCTCTGCTCGCTGAGCTGCAATTCCCCACCATTGAGAGAAAATCTCCCCGGTCCCCTGCTGCGGCACCGGCTCATACCTGGCCTGCAAGTCACAGTGGGTTTTCTGCAGGTGCTGGGATGTCCCACCAGAGGCACCTCCCGTGGGGGCTGGGATGGCCCTGAGCACCCCGGGCCATTGCTGGGAGCCATCGGACGGTCACCACTGCTTCGACCTGAGCAGCTCCAGCTGGGCGCAAACTCATACGTCCCCTGGAGTGAGATTTGGCCTCAGCCTCCTTTTGTTTTTTCTTTTGAGGGCACTGTTCCTCAGCAAAACGCAATGTGCTTGAGAGCTGGAGGGCATCCCGTCCCTGGGGTTGTTTATGATCCCACTCGGTGGGAGGGCTGTCTTACAGCCACCTCCTGCATGCTGCTCCCCGGGGGGATGACCGGAGCAAGCTCCCTTAGCTCTACCTGTGGGCTTTTTGCCCAGTTTCGGTGTGAGGACGCTGCCTGGCGGTGAGGAAGTGTTCCTCTGTGCCGCACAGCTCACTGATAACGGCAGGGATCGGCAACCCACCGGCATTCATGCTTCTCAGCAGAAAGGCCCCAGTAGTTCCTCGTGCTGGTGTTGGTAGGTCCTGACTCCATATTGCATATTTAATGCCACTAAGAAGCCTGTGGGAACGGCACATTTTGTTCAGCCCTGTGGTTACTCCAGATATTTGCTCCTTTGGAGTCAAAGCTATTTGAGGGCGCAGGGCTGAAGAGGTATATTGCACAGCCAGCCAGTGACCCGAATTGCGGAGCCGGGCTCTCTGTAGCCTCCCCTCCCCCCCCAGCTGACAACTCTCTCAACCACAGCAGGACCTGGATCTTAACCAGGGATGAGTCGGCTTCACCACTGGCTGTCATCTCCGTTGCTTCAGGGCTGAGTCTCACCCAGTTTGACCCCGAGGAGTGTGTTAGACTCAGCTCTCCAGACCTCTGGCTGCACCGGCTCTCGGCTCGTTCCCAGTTGTGGCGTAGCATTAATGGCAAGTGAGGGCAGGTCAGATCCGCTCCCACCCCATGAACCCCATGCCCTGTCTGCAGAGGAGAAATAAGAGTGTTATCCCAGGGTCACAGCCCTGCAGCCAGCTCAGCCCTCACCCTACAAGGCAAACGTGCAAGCTCAGTGGCCACTAGCTTTTCCCCAACACCGCATTTTTCATTCTCCCCCAAATTTTTTGGTCATCCCCACCCTGCCCCAACGCAGGCGTGGAGCTTCCTACCACCCACACAAAGCTTTGCACGGGATGGTGCCGGTTTTTCCTTTTCTTTTCTCACCCCCTCAAGCCCCGCAGCCGGGCGGGACGGGGGAGCAAGCAGCCCAGCCCGGTGCCTGCCCGCGTTTGCACCGGGGTGAGCAGAAAGTCCTCTCCAGCCTCCCCTCCTGCGGCCACCCTTCGCTGGGAGGGGGGGAGGGGACCTGCCTCCGCGCTCAGCGACAGCGCGGGGACAGCCAGCGGCCTCTCGCCCATGCGAGCTGCGCTCGGCCAAAAGCAGGAGCTATTTCTGGAGAGCAGCAGTGGGAGAACCGGGGTGCACCGACCAAACAAACAAACAAAAAAAAAATAGAAAGGCAACGCGAGGTTTCCCAGCCTCCCGCCGGGGAGGATGGGGCGACATCCTTGGAAAACTCGGAGAGGACTGCAGCGGCCTGTGACATCGAGGGCTCCGGATGAGCGCAAAGGCTGTTTCAGTGAAACTGTAAACACGCCAGATCTGCTGTTGTTGCAGAGCTCCGTGAAATCGGCGATTTCTGAGCGGAGTTCAGCTGGAGAGCGCTGGTGCTATAAAAAGCAAAGTGACTTTGGGCTTTGACGCTTCCTCCTGACACACAAAAAGGTGATTTGTGATTCAAAAGATGAGGAATTTATCATCAAAAGGAGCTGAGACAGAGCTCAGTGTTTACACATGGAAGAACAAGACAGGCACCGAGCGCAGATATATTTATATCCACCCATTAATAAAAGAAGCCAAGTCAACCATACCTTTGTGCTAAAGTTAGAGCGCAGCACTCAGCATGTCCTTAAAAAGGCAAGAAAGTTTCTGCAAACTGGGACAGCTGCTCCCGGGGCCGGCCCTGCGCATCCCCTCCCCGGCACGGGCCAGGGCTCCCGGCATTGGCACGCTGCAGCGGGAAAGGAGCCAAAGGCGGCGAGGCTTCTCCAAGCGGGAAGGCTGACTCCTAGAGTCCAGTCACAGGCTGGTGGCCGATGCACCTCAGGAGCCAAACAGTCCCTGCTCCACCTTCGGAGACCTGCAGAAGACGACTGCCTCTTCCCAGAAACAAAAATCCTCCGATTTTTATTCCCATACCCTCTTTGCTTCTCCGATCATAGGGCTCACGTGGGCCAGGAGCCTTCACCTTTGCTGCAGGAGAAGCGATGAGGGCACTCCGGTCGCAGCACAGGATGGCCCCAAGGATGAGAACTTGGTTTGTGGGGCTGTCTCCGTCAGCTAGCAGAGGGAAGGGGAGCACCACCCAAGTGTTACAGGTTTGGGCTGCCACTGAAGGGTCGGTGCCAGCCCAGGGTGAACAGAGAGCACCCAGGACAGTAGATGGTTCATCCCCAATGAGGTTAGCAATAGGGTTGGCCAGCGCAAGTCACTGGAAGCTCCTGGATTGGGATTTGGTATTTAGAAATACTTCACAAAGAACTAAATTGCAGCAAGTCCCTTAACTCACAGGAAAGGCTGGAGTTGTCCGGCTTCACCTCCCACGCGCTGGGGTGTGTTACAATGCTGCCAGGTAGGAAAGCCCTAGAAAAGTCAGATCTTTGTTCCTTGCAAGGTGCTTCTAGAAAGCAATCGACTGCCCTTCTTGGCAAACAGATGAGCTCTTGCAGTCATTTCTCTGTTTCCTCTCTCTCCCCGCCACAAGCTCCAGCCCTCAAACCACGCTGAAAGCTCTTGGCTGAACCGTTCCCAGCTCATCTGGAGCCGCAGGAGCCAGCGCCGGATGAGCTATACCAGAAACAATCACGCTTCAGGCAAACCGAGAGCAACCACAAAAAACACATCTTGTCTGAATCAAAGTTAAATGCATTGCAGTTTTTTTTCGCCACACCCCAGTGAAACAGATGCAAAGGACAACCAACCGCGGCTCGTGCAGAGAAGGAAACAGGGTTGCGGGTAAGCACAGGAGGCCATGGGTCACCTCTTACCTCCCAGGACACGATCAAGTTGTTGGCACTCCAGAAGGCATTTCACCTCCAAGCAAGTGCTGAAGATGCTACAGTTAGGTGAACTTAACTGACCTTTGAGCAAGTTATGGGACTAGACGACCTCCACGCGTCTCTTCTGACCCAAATTATTCTGTGACTTTGTAATTTTTGTATAAAGACGGAAAGGAAGCATGTGAATAACCCTCCCTCCCACACCAGCTGCCAGGCTCTCCTATCAGAGGGATGCTCAGGCTACTGTCCCCAAGCCAGGATAGTCAATAAGAGGCCAACAGCAGAACCCCCAAGAACGGGTCAGCCCCGCCACCGGCACAGGGATCGGGGCTGATTCCTGGGCTTTCGGGCTCAGATCCCTGATGCAACTTGTCAGTGCCAGACCAAGACACAGCCTCAGGAGTCACACCAGCCTCAACCCCAAGTTTCTTCTGCAAATTCGAGTTCATCAATTATTTCAGCGTGATCCAAACACCACTTTCCAGCAAACGTTGTAATTTATTGACTAAGTCCCTGTGGCGCAGCTGCCGAACACCGTGGTGTGGCACAGGGATTTGCGCCCGGTGACCGTGTTGGTGGCCCTCGGGCTGGCACCAAGCCCTGTGGCCCAGAGCCCACGTCCAGGTTGTTACCAAACCCCCTTCCGAGCTACCCCCTGGCGCGACAGTGGCACCCTTGCTCTCAGTGGATGTTGCCTACACACGCCGAAATGAGCAGCGGCTTGCGATCAGCTACGACTGACTCACATGATTGGTCTTATTATTTATTACAATTATTTACAGCTTATAGAAGGGGAATGTGTTACATCAGCAGCATTAGTTTCCTTAGCCAACTTGCAGTCCATTCAAAGAACCCGTTATCGGCCTCCTCTGATGCGCTCCACTTTTGATAACCCACGGTTGAGCAATGCAATAATATTACGCTACTTTTAATGACTCATTAGTGAATTCCAGGATCGGCTATTTTATGGCTTTGCCTTGAAATGAAGGTGGGCTGGAAGACCTAGAGCACCTCTGCTTCACTTTTGAAGCACGCTTCTGCACTACCTTTCTCCCAGTGCAGCGGAGCTTCATTTCAAGACCTCCTCCCAGCCTCACTGGTGCAGAATCCCTTCATCAGCTCTTCCACAACAATTATTCAGCCCTGATTTCCAGGCACCTAATTTTAGCAGTTACTGTTGAACATCCTTCTTGAGTTATTGTTAGAATGAAATGAGGATCATCTGACAGGAACACATTGCAGCTCCTTGGTAAATACCAGGAAGGAATGCTTAAGGAGCTCAAGTACCTTCCTGCATCGTTATGGACAATCCCGCCACTTTGGGACATGCTGTATCCCACCCCTTTTGTTCCTGCTACCTTGGCATTTCCAAAAGCAACGGGAAAAGCCTGTGCTGGCCTCCTCTGTACTCGGCATATTTGGTTGTATCATTTCGCTCAGTTATCAGTTTCCGTGATTACTTGCAAATTTGCCACAGGGATTTATTATTTGTTATTTTTAGGATCATTTCAGCGGAAAAGGCATCTGATTATATGGATATATATTTGCATGACATCTTTCACTTGAGGACCTCTAAGCACTTCGTAGAATATGAATGAATTTCTGCTCGTCTGCAGTGATACTCCTTTTACAGGCAGGACAACAGGAGCGGTGATTAAAAGACATGTCCAAACTCCCAGAGGAAATTTATGCCGAGCACAGGAACACCGGCTTCCAGTTGTGTGTGTTAACTACTAAACCTGTGCTAACGCAGCCAGCGGGAGGCTGGCTGCACAGGCATTAAAGAAAACGCCGATACCGTAATTTGAAATGGTGGTCTCTCCTTCCACACTAACAGGTTCAAACACAGATTAGACTTGGAAACTGAAAAAAACAAAACAAAACAAAACAAAAAAAAACCCAAAAAATAAGGCTCCCTATCAAATACCAAACAAATGGCTCTTTTCTGCTAAATAAGCAACGGGAAATGGACGGCAGGGTTATGGACAGCTCAATGTATGAACTGGGATTGTGCTGGGATTTTGCCAGCGTGATTTGCCAAAGCTTCGCCCTTTATCACTGCTAGGAAGATCCTATCTCCTACCTCATTCTGCACACCAACTTCCCTTCTTTGCATTTTACCTGCCAGGGAGAGGCACCAGTGAAACTCATCCAGATGCACTGAAAAACAAGACAACACACGGGAGCCAGCAGACTGGTGTTTCTCTCTTTTATTTAAAAACAGTGCTTCATTACCATTTGCAAAGGGTTAGGAAGGGTTTCCCCCCTTGCTTAGAGTTTATAAAAGCCAGCAACATGATCAATAATTTATACACATGGATAGTAATACAAAAAAAAGGAATAAAAGCTAAAGATCTAACTACTCCGACCTTCACAATTCCAGCTACTTGATAATAATAGGAATAACCCAATGAATACTGTATGGTCTGAAAGCTACTATACAATATGATACTTAACAAGGGAGGGTGGGAAGTTAGAGGCTGTCACAAAGCCCTGGGATGCAGATACTGCTTCTCCAGAGTCAGCAGGGAAATGGGACCCTGGGCAAGCGGCTCGGGCGTCCTAGGAAATGATCCAAGGGAAGGGAACGCATCCCACTCGGAACACGTCCTGTTCCCCGGCGGTACCTGGCAATGGGAGGTGCTGGGGAGACCGCGTGAAGGGGCAAGTCCGTCGCTGCCATTGGAGGTGCTGCGGCATCTCAGCCTTGCACTGAAAAACTCCAAGTCTCAAGTAGATCAGCCTGTGAGGTCAGTAAAATACTCCACCAGCTCCGTATCGCTCTACAGCCCTGGTTCTCATTTGCTATCAGCCCCAGGTTTTAGCTCCAGCTATTTACAAGCGGGTTTTACCATATTAAAAAAAAAACAAAAACCAAACAAACAAAAAAAAAAACCAAAACCAAATCATATCCCCTGGGGTAAAAGAGGATTATTTCGTCACTTGATAATGCAGCCAAAACCAGCTGCCAAAACTACAACACGCGCGCACACACAAAATACTGTGAACAGAAAAAAAATAGAAAAACATGACCAAAACTGAGACTACTTATGTGGGAGGCCTGATTTCTGTAATGAATTCACTCCTCGGGGAAGCAACAAGCCCCTCCACCAGCAGAGAACTGGGAATCTGGCAAGAGATTTATTGACCTACTTCAGAACAACAACAACAACAAAAATAATATAAAAAAGAAAAACCGTTCCTAAGATCAACTGGCATTTTGCTGACTGCCAGCCCAGTGAATATTTGGGTGGACGGCTTTAGACACCAGCACTCTCCTGGCAAAATCAGGCAAGATTTTTGGCTGATGCATTTTTGCTCTACCACAAGTCAAGAGGCAGCGTGGGAAGCTTGTCTCCTGCACAAGCCTGGACCAGCTGCAGCTGCCACCCAGAGAGGACAACCGCTGACAGCGCTTCCAACCACTGGCAAGAAGTTGCCTTCCAGGGTTAGCAGTGGCAGCAGAGACAGGACTTGGGCATCCCGAGTCCCACCAAAGCTGCCATCGGTGCATGCGCTGCAGGGGGATGGGGGCTATCCTGCCAACTGCTGGCTAGAGCAAAGCATACCGGGGAGAAACCCCAGAGCCTACTTGAAAAGGGCCCCATTTCACCCTCTGGCTATCAGACTCCTGCTTGCCTTGTTGACTGGAGTTTTCATTGTAGAAGAGAAGTTTACTGGGGTTGGAGGGCAGAGAGGGCAATCAGTAAGGTTGGGGTGGAGGGAAGGGGCTTTTCAGACATTAACATCACCAAAAATAGTGTTTTATGCAACAAAGAATCAAGTCTCACTGGTGCATACTACAAAATGTTTGACATTTTCCAAGAGCATGACAAAATAAAAACACAAAGAAGTTTACATTGGATGTTCATCTTGTTCACTAGGTTGTTCCCCCCCCTCCCCCTCCTATTTTAAAACAGTGCAAACAGGTAACACATTTTAAAAATCACCCCTCTGCACCAAGGACAGCATCCCCCCAACCCTGCCAGGCGGGGAGGGTCGCAGGCAGCAGGCTGCCCGCCACGCTGCCCGCATGCGTTCCTTTTGGAGCTAGACTCAGCAAAAGCGCTCCCCAGAGCTGTTGTTCGGTTTTCCCTTTATTGAATTCCTAAGTGCTCCCCAAACCTGATCTCCACTTGCCTCCTTTCTCTGGGGCTGGGCTGGGAAGATACAGACAGGGGCGGGTTGGGGAAAAACATGGGTAGGAACTGGGAGGCTCTGCGTTGTATTCCCCGCTGCCGAATCTCTGGATACTGGAATTGAAACCCCAGCGGCCAGAGTCTCTTTTCAGGCAAGGAAATGGTTTCATTAACCGTTTCACAACTAGCACTCGAGCCAGCTATTCAGATTGCCCTCCTCAGCTCCTGCTGTGCACTTCACATCCACGGATCTCAAAACGGGTGAGAACAGGGGATAAACTTTCACTTTGTTTTCGGGACGGGGAAGTGAATTCTAGAGCAGCGACATGACTGCTCCACGATGACCCTTGAGGATCACTGACAGAGCCCTGACCAAAACACAGGTCTCTGACTCCTGAGCTAGTACTCTCTCTCGGGCACGGACACAGCCAAGACACAGCTAATTTAAAACATGGCTTTGTCTATCTGAACTCACGACACAGGATCCATGTAACTGCTTACCCTGGGAATAGCTGGCTACAGCAGGCTCATACTGACCTCCCCGTTGTCTCCAGGTCCCGTCATAGCTTTTCTTAGAAAAGCTAACCCACCTACAACAGTGCAGCCTCCCTAACACAGGGACAGTGACAAACGCTTGTTAACGTGCTGGGCATCAATATAACTTATTCCCAGTAGAGAATATGCTATAGCAGTAGAAGTCATCTTTGGACCAGCGCAACTGTACCCACAAGGAAAGATACATCAGCACATTAAATAAATCAACACTTCGATCCAAAATTTTACCGGTATATCATCATGTGCTGGCCAGACCTATTGCAAGACAGTACAAATAGCAACACTTAAAGAAACATTTTTTCCTCTGCATCAAGAGGAATCCTGGATGCCACCAGACTGGGTGGTGACAAACAGCAAGCTATTTGCCAGGCTGCCTGCGTGGTTTCCCTTGGAAAGCCAAACCCTGCTTTGCGAGGGACCTGTGACTGCAGACCCGCCTCAGGGACAAGCACTAGCTGCCATCAGTCAAATAAGCCAGGGCCCAGTTTAATTCATTAAGTATAATTCATTTTGCATAGGGAAATATAGGCTTTGTCCTCACTTCTTCAGAAAATGGATATAGCTGCAGCTTGGCTACTCTGAAGTCATCTCAAGCCAGTTTATAACACATCTGGGTGAAACCAGAGCTGTTGTTTGCCAAGAAGAGAGAAAGGCTGAAGAGCTCTCCTGCCACGGCACAACACTCACTTGAGAAACCTCGCTGCAAAATTCCAGCTGGTGTGCAAGTTTTTGGGAGGTCTGGTGCTCCAGGGACCTGGAACCAGCCAGCTACCTCCAGCCCCGAGCCGTACAAGTGTCCCAGCACCCGCTCTGCAGCTCACCGCTGAGAGCAACAAGCTGGGCTGTCAGCGAGCTGCCTCGGCAGGGATCTTGCAGCATTAACGACGGAGTCAAGGAGACACCGGTTGGTTAATGCACTGGAGGAGCCTGGCAGGGAGCAACTGCAGCAGGCCAGGCTCAGATACAGGACGAATCAGGCTGGATGGTCTAGACCAGGTATTATTCAGAGATCATACTGCAGGGGACCACGGCCCCACAAAGGTTGGCCGCTTCTCCACTAAACCCCTCAACTGCTAATATACTCGGGCGGGCTGAAGCTGCCATGCATAGACTCTGCTCGGAGGCAGAAATGGGGCTGGCCTCCCTACTCCCAGAGAGGCCAAGTGGCAAGGGGGGGATTGCAGGCGACATTGCCAGGGCAGGGGAGGGCACTCGGGGAGGGAGCTGCAGTCAGAACCAGCTGAACTGAAACATAGGAAAGGGGCAGAGGGATGAGCAGCTGCCCCGGACGGGCTCTGCAAGCTGCGCTCCTCGCACTCGCAGCCTTCAGACCTGCTCCATGAGGAACTGCCTGCAGGCAAGGGAAGGGACGGCCTCACTCAGCCCCTCCACCCCACAGGTGGGTAGAACAAGTCCAGTAGAGGCTTTTGCTGCATCTCAGCTCCAGAAGTCCCCTGGCTGCCCTGTGGTGGAAATGGCTCCCCGTGAATATGACTATTTCTACCACAAGTCCTTCCTCCCCTATCCCAACCCAGGCAGTAAAAGCCCCAAACACCCGGAGTCGCCCTCATTTCCTAGATTTTGTGAAAGCCCCAACACCCTGTTCCCCCCTCCCCATTTTCAAGCTAATTAAAATATTTATATACAAACAACAAAAAAAATTGTCATAACAGCAACAAACCAAACTTTGGCTTGAAAAAAAAAAGTTAAAAACCAACAATAAAACCAGAAAAAAAGAAAAAGGTGGCCAACAGGCTGGCAGTTTGGTGTCCCCTTTATCTAGCTATTCCTCCAGAGAATCAATAGCTTCAGGGTCTCTAGCTTAACTAATGGCTTCCCCATTCTTCCCATCTGAGGTGCCTCCTCTCTGCTGTGCACAGAGAAGCTACGTTATAACTGGGGAAGAGTATAAAAATACGTGGTTGTGCGTGGCTGCACCACTACACCTCCCTGGGAACTCTGCTTGTTGACATCGCTTAGTGTTAAATGCAGGAGGTTTCCTATTCTGGTATCAGCAGTGGATGGAGCAGCAGGTGTATGACAGGAGTTGGAGAGGCTCCACCAACAAACCCACACTCCCAGCAGCCCTTCCAGGGGCAGTGAGCTCACCCCAGTACCAATCGAGGGAGTTGAGGCAGCCTAATAAAATCATGCTACTGCATTTCTCTAACACATGGTTAGGGACCCCACCTCTGAGCACTGTAACCCCAGTGCTGGGAGCACTCTGGGAGCCAGCAGCTGAGCGGGGAGTTCTGGAGAGCAGCAATTCCCCATCCCAGCACAGCTCACGCAGTCATCTCAGAATGTCGATTTTGAAACACAGCGAAATCACTGTACGTGAGAGCAGAAGGGAGATGGTCTTGGGAGTCGTGGAGCCCTCCCCTAAATAGTCTCTCTGCTTCCAAATCTTCTAATATGTAGTGTCTCTATGGACCAGGTGCACAACTTTCTACAATAGGCTGGGTAAAACAGACCCAGGGACTCCAACACGACTATGTAAGGGCCTGAAATAGCTTGTGGTGGGAAGTTCCTATGAATTCAAAGCTTGCACAAACTGCTTCTGCCTCCTCTTAAAACTCCTGATGGAAACAAAACTACTTCAGGATCACGTTTAGATATAAAAGACCTTCTTCCCCTACACAGACCCACATGCTTGCCCCTCGCCTCAGCAGCTTATACATGACTTGATTTTTTCCTCACTCCTGTTATTTGAAACAGGTTACTTGCAGAAGCGCCTAAGCAGCGCAGGATGAAGCGGAGGAGAGACCTTGCACGCTGGGTCTCAGAGCGCCCGAGCACCGCGCTGATGCAGGACTGTTCAGCTAGCTTTTTCCTCTGCAAGGCTGCGTGTGCTTCACCTCCCCAAGTTTAACCGCTTGTCGTCTGCAACAGAGGTAACTCTGTGTGATGCTGCATTGCATCTGCCACTCCTCGAGGAAAGAAGGGGAGGAAAGGGACAGCAAGGGAGAAAGATCTTGAAAAGGAAAACTAAGATAATTACACCCATTGGCAATGGGCAACAGTCAGCTAGAATAAGTTGTGTGGGGTGGGGAAAGATCATCCTCATCAAAAACTCCTTTCAAAGTCTCGTCCCCTATACAGGGGATAACAGCCAAAGTCTTTGGGCAGGTTGAGGAAATCTTCTCTCGCCAAGTCTAAAATCCTGAAACTGCTGAAACTGTCCCAAGCCTGTGCATGTCAGATGGTGATAAAAACAAGGAAAGTCTCTGCATTTCCCCTGTTTTTGAATGTAAATGACTATCTCCCACCAGCATTAATGTCCCAGTCACAGCCAAAGAATTCTTCCTTCTGTAGACCAGAAACACAGGAGGTGGAGACTTCTCCCTCACACCCTCCTGTCTCACAGACACCAAGCACCAGACCCAGGGAAGTAAATCTGTCTGCGTGTTCCTGATTAATCCCATGGTATCGGTTTCTAACAGCTTTCCTTATCGCTAATCGCCTTTTCCGTGATTGGTAAGATAAGCTATGCACCAACATACAGACACGGAAATGCATTATTTTTACCACAGTTAAAAAAACCCCCAAAACGAAAACAAAACAAAAAAAAAAAAACACCAAAAAAATGCACAATCTTTGGAACAAAAGAATTAAAGGCAGAAATTTAAAGGAAAAAAATACATATTCAAAGAACATAGTGAGGTATAAAAAAGTATTTTCTCTTTTGTTTTTTGTTTTTCCTCCTCGTCTTGCTATAGAGTTCCTCTACTAGTAAATATTGCAATAGCCAGGCCTCATGAACTGGGGGGGCTGTCCCACTTGCAGGGGGCTCACGTCACTTCAGTAGGGGGCAAATCGGCTGTAGCCACCTCGGTATAAACTCGCCTGTAGAAATTAAATAAGAGAAGAGGTTGTTAGGAGGTAAACTGTGAAGAAATACTCAGGACAGCACCTGAATGTTCTCAGAAGGACTAATGGGCATGTCCTGGCACTGACCCACCACCATTAGCACCTCTAAAGCAAGAGAAGAGAATCTTGCCTGCAAAACCAAAGACATGGCTCAGGAGGACATGCTCACGGCCAGTAGCTGCAGGTAAAGTTTGGCAAGTCTCAGTCGAAGGGAGTTCAGTACCAGAGATGGGACTCATGAGTCCTAATCTCTGAGCCAGTTGTCTAGGCTGTCTTTACGGATAGCCGAGACCAGGACTTCTAGGATGCTCTTCACCTCTAGGATGCTCTTCACCTCACCTTAAGGTAAAGGTCTAAAACAGACATGATGACCTGGTATCCTAGAAGTACCTGCTTTTCCTTCATCAACCCTGAAGAGAATCCCCATGATGAGCTGAGGCTCAAACAGCAGTGCTACACTGCAGATATCTATATTTAGGTGTCTTTTTCTCTGAGCACATTTGTATTCCAGCCTTTGCAACAACACAGATACTGCGCTGGGTAGAAGCAGATGGGAAAGCACGTGTTTTCAGCAAGCTGCTCCACTCCGCTCCTATGCCAGCATACCCCATTCCTGCCCTTGTGTAACTACTGCTGGCAGGCAGCACACCGCATCCTTCCACTAGTGGAAGAGCAAACACCAAGTGGAGCAGCTTTGCTGCAAGATGTCACGAGAACAACTTATTCCCTTGCTTCCTAGAACTGATTTCTCAACATGCAACACGAGCTTTTGAAGTTAATGCAAATGACAAGAAAGGCTGTCTTGCATTTTTAACTGTTGCTGATTTTTGCTCTATATATCACCTTGATACAGTTCTGCCAATTCACCAACAATGTTCTGGCTCCTGACATTTCAGGTCATTCTTTACCATGTCCTGTGTACTAGGTACGTAATGACTGGTTTCCTACAACCTGGCTCCTTTCCTAGTGCACACACACAAACATGAATGCAGAATAACTGGGAACCCAGCACTGCAGCTAAGGATGTCCTCCTTCAACAAAAAAGTTTTTCTGGGTGAAGTTCCATTACCTGATACCCAGTGAACAGCTGTTCCCCATGCTGGAAATGAGAAACAGCACAAGAAAGAAAATCCCACTTACCACAGCGCCAACTCCGTAGCTAGCGGCAGGGGCAAGGGCATGGTAAGGATCTGCTGTGTACACCCTGCCATAACTGAAGAGAGGGAGAAAAGATATGAAAAAAAAAAAAAAAAAAAGAAAAAGAGAAAAAAGGTCACTTTGGAGGGGCAGAGAAACAGCTGTCTGACCACAGGCAAAGGAAGAAGCAGCATGCCCTTGTACACATATGTATGCATACATGCACACACATGCACACAGGCAGCCCCACTTCGAAGAGATCCTACGGGCATGCTGCCATGCATCGTATGAGATGGGTGGGAGAACAGCCTGCAAGGAGGAATGTGGCAGAAGCCATGAGCTTGACCTGTAGGAAAGAGGTCAGCACCTTTGACGTGACAGCTAGTGCATCCCTTACCTCGCGTGATCCAATTTGGGAGGAGAGTGACTGCTGGTGCTAATGCTACTGGCACAGTAACAGCTGCTAAAGGGAAAGCAGTCAGGGATTCTCCAGAATGAAAAGGGAGTATAAACTTTAATGGTCTCACATGCGCTAGGATTAAAACACAGCCTCACTGCACAGGAGATGTAAAATCTTAAGCAAAGCAGATGATGATAATCCTTTGTATCTACACAGAGCTATACGTTAAAGCATCCTAGAGTACTGTATGAGCTGAGTGATGTTTACTTTATGGATGGGGAAAGAAATGCACCCAGTGATTAAACAACCTGCCCAGAGTCCCACAGCAATGGAGCTGGCAAGGCAAACCAGGTCTTTTGACTCTTGAGACATAACCACACTGCCTCCTTTGTGCAGAGAATCACAAGGATAGGGAAGGGGCCAGGAATTGTGCCAGCTCACATACACCGGAGGGCAATATTGCCCGGGAGCAGAGAGACAAACCGTGCAATCGAGTCTTTCATGTTGGGTTGTGCATGCATGTGTGCGCGTGCGAGTGCAAGGAAGACAAAGAAACAGGGAAAGAAGTAGAAGTACTGTAATGGATCAATGCTCCTTGAATCCCTGAGCACAGCAAGCTAGCCCCCATGGACACCTCCCCCTTACATACCCATCGCTGTAAGCTGCTGCAGCGGCTGCAGCGGCCGTGGCTGCTGTTGCAGTAGCAGGCTGTGCATATCTGTAGGCTGCGTATCCACCCTGCAGGAGAGAAGAGAACTGACTTTACAGATACCTGTCCACCCACGCAGAGCATAAAAAATAAAAATAAATAAAAAAAGTCACACACATCACAAGGAGAGGAAGTGTTTCAAACTGCATCAGCTCCCATGTCATGTCTATCGCAAGCATCGCCCATTAACTCATGTATACACCTTTCCTCAGAAGGACCAAAGAGACTCTTCCATTACCCTGTTGTTTAGCAGAAGGAATAAACTAAAGCAAGCCTGAGCGTGCTTATATCCCTGCAGGAAAATAAATTTGGCATGGAGGAACTGAAAACCAGAGGAAAGCTGAAATCTTGCATGCAATGCAAGTTTTATGTCCCCTTCCTCTCAACGCTGGGGAAATCAGAGATAGGCACTTTCTGTGAAATGTTTCTTTTAGAAAGGGAACCATTCAGAGAAATTCCTGTTTTTTTCCACCTCTATCTATTTTTTTAAGCCTGGGAAACCCAAAAGGCTAGAATTTAATTGGGTCCAGATACATAAAAGTACCAATAGCCAGAGAAGCCAAAAAGCAATCAGGAAAAGATGGCCAGAGAAGATAACCTCTGGTGGTCTCAGGGCTGGCAAAACCCAAACTGATACAAACCAGACCATTCTTCCCTCCCTCCGTGTAAGAAGGAAACAGGTCAGGGGAAGTTATGCCAGAACAGTCTGTATTGCTGCTGCATTTCTGCCCATGCTGCACACCTGTAGTAAAGGTCTTTAAGATGCTTACACTGATAAGAGGTAGTTACTAAAAACATACTTACAGCTGGGCTAGCAAAATGTGAATCCTGATGCAGAGGAAGACCTGTCAGTTGCCTCCTAGAACTCTCACAAGGAGCTCTTGGGGCAGAGGAAGACCTGGCTCAGACAGGCAGCACTGCACACCCTGCAGTAACGAGGGATGGAGGCCAGCCACCTTTCAGACCAGGGGTAAAGGCTGCATGGCAGGCAGCAAAGAGGGCTCTGATGCCCAGGTTAGATCTTTCTTTATTGTATACTTCTGAACACATTTTTGTTAACTTGGGGAGGGCAATGGTAAATGAACCATGGCTTTGCTAGAAACACAATGAGCCATAAATAACATCAGAAAATTCCAGATTGCTTCTGGCTTTTTTTTTTCTGTCCAATTGACATTTCAGAGTTTGAAGGGCCAGAAGGCAGACTTACACTGTTCATCCCCAGAATCAGCTCAACATACCTCTATCACTTCTTCCCTATAGATCTTTTGCATATGTGTAACTATGACTACAAGATCAGCTCTACTTCAGGACTGTGTGTTTGTTCAGCAGCACTCAGTTTTGGACTAGGTAGCTTTTAAATTAAAAGTAATGATTTTAAATTAAATTTTGGTTGCTTCTGGGGGGCCTGCATTAGCCCCACGAAGGGTAACGTGCTAACCAAAACACACCAGGGCACCCTTTCCTACTCCGGAGGAGAGGGCCTTACAGCCTCTTCAATCTTCTGGTTAACAGAAGAAAGAGCAACACAAATCCATACCTCTGAAATATCACCACATTGCCTGAAAGACATGTCCTGTTACAATTTTGTCTTTAATCTCATCTAGCTGTTTCAATCCCTGCATTTTGGATTGACCATTTGGTGAGGTGTAGCTTGGTTTTGGTATGCTATCATTGCACCACCAGTACTCCCACCTCCAAAACGTGACGGAGAAGAGAGGAATGAGCTGCAGCCTTAATCCAAATCAAACCTTCATTGACCTCACTAAATTAAGACAAAACTTCGTACCAATGTCATTGTGTTATTCCCTTAAGTTTATGATCTTCTTGAACTCTTGATGGGGTCCGTCACTTGGGCACGGATACGGGACACTTTTGCCTGGCAGAAACCTCCTCAGGGCAGCCGACTTCAGCATGCACCCAGATTCCCCACACTCTGCCCCACACTTGCCAGCCACATTTCAGATCAGAAGCCATTTCAAATGTGCCTGGCACATACTCTGAACATGACAGTGAGATGCAGTTTGAAACCAAAAAGGGTTATCATGTAATTCTCTTAACTCACGTCTCTCAAAAAGGAAAACAAAACCAAACCAAAACAAAACCAAATAAAAAGAAGAAGAAAAGAAAAGAAGGGTTGGAATCAGGTGTGGGAGGGGGAATGGCGTAACATTTATTAATCAAAATTAAAAACTAAGCATGCTGACATCTGGAGCTAGAACAACCAGCAAAGTCACCACGTTCAGACTCATATTGGCTAGTTCTATCCATCCCAGCATTCTCTTGGGACAGCAGTTCGCCCTAGGCTCTACCACAAGCTCAGTGAAGTACACAGCCTCAAGTACTAGAGCGTGCAGCCACAACAACCTGCTATTACGGAAACAGTCAGTCACCACTGGAGTTAACATTCCAACCTTAACAACTCCCGCAGCCTCCCGCCCTCGCCCCCCAAAATGGCTCCCACCCTAACCCTGTCCCACACCACAATGTTAATAATTATAACAAGCAATAACCCATCTGTTATATCAGAGAAGGGAACAGAGACTCCACTGAGAGATTTAGAGCGGGATGTTAACATTTCTTCAGTCAACTGCACAACAAACAAAAAAAAAAACAGGAGAAATAATTCATTGGAGAAATGAAGTTAAGAAATAGCTGACATGTGTATTGCTTTTTAACCATGCACTGATGCAAAATTGAAGCTACTGTTAATTTAAAAAAAAAAGTCACAGGATAGAGGTACACACGCACGGGCAGACCTGCTCAGTTCAAAGCAGTCTGCAAATTCTACATGTGTGTACTTCAAATAAAACCAAAAATGGGGATTATAATGGCCATGGTACGTTCCTGTCATAGGAGCAATGAGTGTGGACAGCTGGGGAATTTCTGATACAGGGATGTGTTTAGCATGACCAGCAGGTCCAAATACACCAAAACAGGGTGAAGGAAGGAGGAGGAAACTCGTGACTATTACTCATTATTTTGTAAGTGCTTTCACCAAGCTCTGGGACCAGTACAGAACAAAGGAGACACTGTGCAGGTTGCCTTACCCAGCTGATGCTCCTGTTCTCCATAACCCAGAACCCACCTAATTCCATCAGTGCGTCTAAAGCCCTGCTCAGCTTGTCCAATGCACCAGTTAATTTCTCCTGCTATTCCTGTTTACACACAACTTTAACTGGTATGCAGAGCTCATCCATAACCTTAGCTAGACGGTCCTACTACCCCTACTGATTTCCGATGCCACTCACTTCAGGTACTCTAGTAAATATAACGGAGTAGAGCATCTTCAACAAACATGAACAATAGTGTTTCCCAATAAAAGAAATAATAATAGTAATAATTAAAAAAAAAAAAAAAAGGCCCTTGCTAGTTGCACCACACTCCTCCAGTGCCACAGTCAAACTGCAACAGAAGACACCATTGAGTGGCATAGTACCTGAAACCCAGGACAGCCATGCAAACTCCCACTCCATCTATTTAAATAAAGTGATTCCACAGGGACAGGTTTACCCATCTAGGTTCAGGTTTTAAAATTTTTAGCCTTGTCTCAAAAGAAATGAGTGTGGCTGAGCTTCTTGTGAAGATGTTAAGTCAGAGATGTTTTTGTCAAAGGGACAGTTTAAACACTGCCTCGACAAGGAAATAGGAGAACAAAGGAAAAAAGACATGCATTTTTACTGGTCAGTAACAACCAAAAGGCAGGTCTAAATCAAGATTGGTCTTTTCTGGTACAGTCTTTTGGATTGTCTGGGGTGCATGTGAGAGTGATTAACCAACATTTAGGGTTGTGTTATCTTAATTCAAGTTCTGGATATCCCATCAGTGTTGCCAGGGCTGCGCTAAACCCCTTTCTCCATGAGAATGTGTGGCACTTGAGCCTACAGAGCTCAACTGTCCAACAACTGTATTTGCTCAGGTATTCACAAATGCCCAGATTTAAAATGACTCCTCTGTGATGTTATAATCCTTGGCTCATCAATGAAGCAAGAAATTTATTTTTTTTTAAATTCCTTCTTTAACATTAGGTGATAGCTTTTTCAATATTGTCATACGTTCCCTGAAATAACACAAACATTGCAAACCAACATATACAGGAAGCTGCAATCTTAACTAAAGCAGCATTCCAATTACTGAGCATGTTAATGTAGATAAATGAGTACTTTAAGACTATACAGTCAAGTTCAAAAGCCCATCTTCTCTTCCAGTCTTCACGTCCATATCAGGTGATCAATCCAACGAGAACATGAGGAAATCCAAAACTATAGCTTACTATGTCAGTGTGTCCTGTGGTACAAGCCTCCTTTATCTTTTTCCCTTGATGTTTTAGATGGGTGTACAAAGTGTGTTGCCGGCCCTCTTTACTCCAAGGAGCCTTTATGCCACTAAGACACAAGCGTTCCCATACCCCTGGAGAAACGTGTAACGCATGCTACCAGTTAGGTACATTTGTCCACCTGCCAGGTTTAGGCAGTGAGCCCTGTTTTAGGATCTTTTACTTGTCCTATCTCAAATGTATCTTCTCCACCCACAAACTGCCCTATAACAGAAGTTAAGAAGCAGAAAGGGCTAGAACCATTTCCAGTATTTCTGTATTAGAAAGGTGGCATATGTGCACCAGGAATGAGCATGAATGAATTAAAAGAGGTGACAGGACAACAGTGTCCATTGCAGCAGGTGCTTCTACATGGTAATGGGACAAGCATGACCTCGTTAACCCTTCCACTGAATTTACATTATTTTTTTGTTTGAATGAAATGCCACTCGGTGTGAAATCTGGACACACGCCGCCCTGCTACAGCGGGGGCTCGGATCACACGTGAGTCTGCGCTGCCCTAAAAAAGCCTCTGTTCCCATCTCTAATGTGGTGCTGGAATGGTTAGTATAATTCAGTTTTTTCCACTGCAATCCACAATCTGATCGGTTGGCAGGTCACACTGGCACTCCTACCTGAGGTATTTTAGCGCTAATGATTGGTTCCTGTAAGACTATTCTATAACAGAACACAGGAAGAGCAGTTCAAAAAAACACAGCTGTGGAAAGAAACAATCATACAAACAGCCCGCGGCAGGGCTCACCAGCCTTTTCTTTCCAGTGGATGCAAGCACGCTTTTCACAGGCAGCAGCGGTCTTCGCATGGGTGGGTTTGTTTGGGTTCCCCCCCACCACCCAGACTGACCCCATTGTAGAAGAAAGATAACCTTTCTTATGATCCGAAATGAAGCCCTCTGCATCCTGGGGCAGGTTGTTTTATGAATTCAGGTGTCTTGCCAGAGACGCATCCAACAAGAGATGGAATGCCTTCTTCACAGAGGAAATGGCTAGCAGGATGGTTGCCCCAGGAAAGAAAAAAGGAGTGAGGAAGAGGAGGAGGAGGAAAATGAGAAATCGGTGCATAACATGTATGCAGAAAAAGCAGCCCAAACTTGGGACACTTTCCCTTCATCTTGCCTACCACTAACCACTCCCTGCCAGCTCAGCTCCTTTCTGCCCTTCCTTGACACAACCCTACAGACTCTGAAGACTTAGGACCTCAATTTAACTCTCCCCCAGTCCTAACTGAAGTACCCTCTGCCATCCCTTCCACAATCTGGACAAGCCTTTCACAGCAACCAGAGGGACGTAAACGCTGCAGTGAAAAGCACGACAAATCAGTGGGGCACAGGGACACTGTAATCATTCTTACCTGTGCCAAACAAATTGTTTGGAAAGGTAACGTCACATTTAGATTATGTTAACTTTCTCCTCCATTTGAGGGCTCTGGGCAGCAATAACATAGGAAAGTGCACCACCATCTACCTTGATGACTTCCCTCTTCTGTCATCTTGCTTTCTGACAGTGAGACCAGAGCCACCAACAGCAAAGTTGGCAGAAGTCCACCTAATGGTTCTAACCTGACATTGGGCTTGGTTTTGTGTGTTGTGTGTTGCTACTGCACTGCACCACCAAGTGGTTACAGGGATTCTTCATTACTGAAGTCTCTGTCCTTAAAACATGTTAAAAATAAACCTCTCCTCCCTACCTGCAATGGAAGTTCTGAAGGAGCTTTCTCAAAAGAAATAGGGAACAATCCTGGTCAGTCTTCCCTTTCAACATGACAGCCTTATACGCCATACTCTGATGGAAGAGGCAGTAAGCACTGCTCATTTGCTTGCTTACTTGCTGTAGCAGTCAGTGGTCTGCAAAGCTGGTGTTTTAGGAGTGAAGAGGGAAAACCCAGAACCCTCCGTAGTCCTTGACAGAGTTATATATATATATAGGAACACTTGACTAGGCAGGACTGCGCACACGATAGTATACTTAAGAATGAAGAAATGCACCCAGTATCTCTATGCTCAGACAGCATGTCTTCCAACTGCTGTAACTGTGTTGAGAAAAGCACCGTTACAAGACCTGACCCTCCATATAAGCCAACAAAATCCCAAAGCTAATTCCATCCATTATCTTGAGTCTTTATAAACACCAGGAGTAGCACCTTCAAAGGAGTAGGGAAGTGAATTCCATGCCGACAACTGTGTCACTACCCAATACAAAACTTCCCCAGCTCCAAAGAGCTATTACCTACAATACCATGAAAGGGAACTCTGCTAGAGTTAGGCAGGTCACAAGTTGCGATGGCAGCAGTGGACCTGAACATTTTGGCTTTGAAGGGCGTATTCCTACCATAGCTGCTCTGCAACAGCTCTCCATTGGAGAGCGGAAACCACTTTTCTCACTGGCCAGTCAGAATCCCTCCATCCACGATCCACTTACGTATACACAGATGCCCTGGAGATTTGCAATACAGACTGGCTACGTAGGACAGAGACAATGACAGGACAGTCTCCCGTGATATCAGAGCTAATTCCCAGACAGGAGGAGGCTGCTGACTCTTCTAACCGAACATCTCCACATATTTGTACTTTACAATTCCCCAAAGAGGTGAGAGAACCTAGCCTATTTAGGTACCATTTCTACAAGCAAAATGAGATGTCAGTTTTCACTCTAGCATCTCAGTCTCCATTTTTTAATCAGTCCCAGTGTCTTCCCCAAAGGGATTATCTCCACATCCCAGTGGCACATGGATGCTTTTAAACATACAGCTCACTCAGTTTAGTGTGGGCTGCACAAATCAAACCTGAAAGGGCCCCAAGAGGGGAGAGAAAGGGGAGGGTGGAGGGGGAAGAAGGAAAGGGAAGGTCTGAGGCTAAACCAGTCCTGTTAATTTTATATTTTTATATCCAAATTACGTAAATGAGAGAAGTGTTGAGAGAAATTTTCATTCGCTAATCATCTCTCAGGTTGATTAGTAGCAGTGTGCATGTGGGGGACAGGACACCCAGTAAACTGACCCTGGCAATGATCAGGAAACCCAAAGGCTTAGGTCTTGCACCCAGGGGCAAGCGCAGTGACAGAGAAGCATGCTTGCATTCCTAAATATATAAATATATATATCCACAAGGAAGAAGAAAATTAAAGTAAATGATATTTAAAAAAAACCAAACCAAACCAAACAAACAAACCAAAAGAAAAAAAAAAAAAGGCTGGCTTGTCAGGGGTTGGGGACAAGAAGGCTCCGGTGTGTGTACTTACATAGAGGTCAGCACCGTAAAATCCGTCCTGGTAAACCACACTGCAGAAAATCCACACAAAAACAAAACAAAACAAAAAAAAACAAACAAAAAAACAAAAAACAAAAGAACAGAAAACACATTCCGGTTATTGAGGACGGCAGCATGCACATGCGTTTTACACAGGCAGGTGATGTATGAATCCACAACCTCGGCTTTTGGCAGGAGCAAATCAGCGAGAGAATGTGTGTGCGCACGCACGCTAGACGGCTCCAAGTCATCTTCCATGGCATGCAAAGGGGTAAGGGGCGGGTAGAGGGGGAGACAGTATGCAAAGGAGAGAGGGAGGGGAACCACCATCTTGTACAATAAAAATAGACTCAAAAAGATCTGATGTCCTGAAGAAGAGAAACAAGGGTTTAGAAACCTCCACTCTGGTTATTCTCCTGGAATGATTTTATTTACCCCCTAAACACATGGAAACATTGGCTTCATGAAGTGGGCTTGTGAAATCGAGGAGCCCCTCAGAAGGCATCTCACAGGGGCTGGAGTCACCTATGTCAGAAGCACGTTTCAGAGTTGTGTATGATTACGTATTTCGAGCTTCACAGGGCTGCATGACTTTGTTTCTGATATCCATACATCACCTGCTTTTACCCTGCACATTAGACATGCGATAAGATTTGGCTGATCACACAAGCATGCAAAGTATTATTATTCAGCATCTTAAAGAACCGATGCAACACCTCAGGAAAACAAGTCAATCAATTCTGATCAAAGTAAACACAGAGAAATGTAATTAAAAAGAAAAAACCAAAAATACCCACAATGCATTGCTTTCACAAGCAGAGATAATGAGCTAAAAAGGTTAGGTGACTGGTCCAAGGTCCAAGAATTGAAAGGTGCAGTGGGAGTCCCTGGTAGTAACGACCTATTCCGTAGCAGAGAGGAGCAACTGGAAGGATTTCCATGGGATGGTGCTTTTTCTGCTTTAAGCCATACTTTTCTTTCTCTCAGAACTTCAAGCAGGAAAACTGTTAAACCAGAGCCTGGGGTTCTCAAAGAGCCACTCTTACCAGAGCAATCGCTAGCGTAAGACTACGCAGCTTGCTTTGGGGACAGGGGTTGGGGAAGGATGAGGAAGGAAGAGAGGGGATGCCCCCCACCCATTTGAGTTCAGCGTGTGCTTCATACTGAGGAATTTCCTCCTGCTTTGTCCTCTGAATAGTTCCACACAAACTCGCTCAAGGCTTTAAAAAGCATTAGCCCCACCATCTGTGATGTTCATGGATCTGATGTGCATGACTTACCAGTAGCATTAAAGAAAAAAAAGAAGGTATGGAACACTAGCTTTTCTTTTGATTATTGTTTTTTACTCATCAGACAGAATGTGAAATGCTGCCAAGAGCCTGCCACCCTCAGACACCTATTGTAAGGCACGCACACACAAAAAAGCCCAGCAGATCTTGCCAAAATTCTGCATGCTATTACTAAAAAAAATAAAATAAAATAATAAAAAAAATCTGTTGCAGTGTTAGCTACTGCTTGAATGATTTAGTCTTGTTGTCTTCCCCAGAAAAAGTACACTCCATTCCCAATGGACAAAGTTACTATGGTCTCCAAGAGCGCTGGGAGCAGATATGAAGATAGAGACCCTTGTTAGAGGAAGAGGGGAGCCACTTCAGCAGGGAGAAGCAGGCCATAAGATCATGTTTGTTGAAGCTAAATTTTTACAACCACATAACAAAGAATTTGGCTCCTGGGGCAGTGACTTACATTGCTGGGTTCTCTATCTAGGACCAGGAGTGTTTTAGCAGTGATACTCCACCTGCTCCTGCAGGAAAGGCAAACGCATGACAGAGGAAGTGACTGTTGGTTTATGAACAGGTTAGCAGTTTTAACAGTTATTCCGAACACAATCAGTTGGATGAATATAAGCATTACCACATTGGATCAGGCCACTATTCCTGTAACTTACAATCCTGTCAGGAAGAGATACTAGCATCAGCTCTCCAGAGGGAACTGCAAAGAACACTAATAACAGGTAAGAGCGAGACTTTCTGAGTCTAAACAACCAAGCACATATGCATCCTCCATCTCTCCTTCAGTTAGGACTTGACTGACATCAACTGCTAGGGCTGAAATTTAGCAAGGTTTATTTATATTCTAGAATATCCTTATCTGTGATTCTTAATGCTAGCAAAAACTGAGAGAATTCCTTCATTTGAGAACCACAGAGACCATTCTGGTTATGTAGACTGACCAGAAGCATAAAGCAGCCCAGCAGCCCATCAAATCTCAGTGGCATCTGCAAAAAAGTCCACTAGCTGAGCTAAAACACAACCATGAGAAAAAGAAATATGCTGGTTTTATAAAGCAGCCATCAAATCATTTAGGTGTACCAACAGTTGACTTTGTTGTAAAATGAACCAAAAAACCACTCCAAACCCCCAAAGCTCTCTACTGCCTCATATCTAGTCGGACTTTTATCTACTGCTGGTTTTGAGTCAGTGAATCCTCTATATATTTACACTCCTAGACTAAATTATTTTTTACTATGGCAAGCCTACTCTTCATTTAGGTACCTAATGACCGACCATGAACAAGTCAATGCCTAACCTATAGCTTGAAAACTAAAATTGATCAAGCTTATTTAGTTTTGAGAGTTTTACAGTAGGCAAGTTTTTTTTCAGACTGACTTAACTTACAGCTTTTAGTCTGAAGTGTAATTTGTCAGCATTCTCGTTTAGAAAGCATGGCCACTACAAATCAGGGCAATATTCCAGTACAGGTTTTACTCATGCTATATATCAGAGGTTATAACATCTCCTTAATTCTATTGAATGCCGTCTAGGTTATAAATTGAAGGTTGTATTTGTATTCTGAGGTCAGGCTCAGGTGACTATCTACCATCCTGTACAATGGTCTGAGCAATTGCTTTCTAAGGTATGAATAGACTTTCCTGGATAAATGTCCATATCCATATGTAAGTATGTACATTCCACATATGCATTAGTAAAACTTAGTTTGAGTTCTTGAAATAAATGTTAAAACTATTACGAACGATAATATTTCTTGCACGTTCCTCTAGAGTACCTAGCACTAGGCACTGTGGAAACTTACTCGAACTTGAATGGCCCTCAGGTCTGATCCAGTATGGCAATTCCAATGAGTTTTTATTTATCTACATTCTGCTTTTTTTTTTTATTCTGCTAAGTTCTCAAATGCAGTGATACCATTAAGTTGTGTAACTTAAACACCACTAAAGCTTTGTGAAAACGAATTCCTTCTACTAGGTTTAACCAGCAGCTTACTTTACTGTCTTCTTCCAGATTACTCACTATGTCTTGATCACTCATGTGCTATTGACTGATCTGATGGTGTCATCTTGCCACTGACCAGGAAGAAAGCAAGTGACGCAGGATAAGCTGTCTGACTCCATGGAGGTCAACAGTGCCCACGTGGAGCAGTGGTTGTCCTACAGGTTACTGCACCATGGAAATGAATAGCACATTTTGTATTATTCCACAAGGGAGATTCAGACTATGATGGCAATAAGGATCAGAATTAGTTAATTACATCCCAGTGCATGGGACTAGGGACAGTTCTGGGCCATTTGTGAACCTGCCTTGCTTACTGCTGCCCTGCAAGTGTTTACCAGATAGTACACTGCCCATGAAGACAAGAAATCAGTCAGCAGGGTAATGTAAGTAAACACAGTCATGAGACAGTATTTGGAAGGAATAATCACTGGAACCTAGCCCGTATTCCAAATGGAAATAAATCTTTTATACAAGACTCGGGCTGATTTATATTAAAGACAAGCTTAGAGTTCCTCCCAGTGCACCACTCGTGACAGCCTCTTGCTAGGAATGATCCAGCCGTTACTTCCAGGGATGAAGAGCACATCCCCTTCCCGGTGCAAGTATTTCATATTCTGGTAGACGCCAGCATTTAGCTCAGCCTTGCTTCTCTGTTTCACTGTGGAGCGCTTCCTAATAAAACCAGACTGGGTCATTTTTAGAGCAACAGACAGGCAAGTTGCAGGTCAGAGGCTATGGTTAGAGGCTATAGAATATGAACTAGGAGTGGTGGCAAAAAGAGGTGGATCTGAAAACCCACAAGAAACACTCTGTTTGGAAGGCCAACATGTTGAGACAAGAGGTTTCATTTAAAGTCTTCCGGTGAATTAAATACAAACATTGCCATATTTTCCAGAGAGCAAAGCTAGACAGATACATGACCACTGCAGCTTGCTTCCTTGAGCTCTACTTTAAATATCAGACCGGACTGTAGAAAGAAAAAGCCACAGCAGCTCTCACCACTTAAACTGCTACAGAAGGTATTGCAAAGCTTATCCAACATATATCAGGCTAGCTCTTTGCACTGATGTGTGTGGCTTCCACCTCCGTTTTTAATGAAAGATTTATAATTTATTTTCTTCCCTTTTGGGGCTAGTCTAAAGGAAGAAAGGGTCAGTCCACTTCTCTGTGTTGGAGGATTCATTCCTACTCCTATTCTTTCTGAGAACATTGCCTGGAAAACATGGCAAGTAAAATTCCAGAGACAGGCGATATGAATAAAGCATCCTCAAAATTAGAAACAAAACAAAAAACGACAGTTTGGAAGGGATTTGCTGATTTATCTGTTGTTCCATCACACTTAAACAAACCAATGAAAACCCAAAACAAAACTCACATACAAACCTAGTTCCCTGTACTTTTAAACAGCACAATACTCTGGTAACAGCATCTATTCCACTGCATTACTAGCGAACAGTCAGAGGGCAAAGAATGCTAAGGCCACGCATTCACCATTGCTTCATACAACAGTAAGAAGAACGCTGCACTTTTGTTCTCCCTATATCCCAAACACTCCCAGCTTTAAATTAATGGACTTGATTAATCTTTGTTTTAAACCTTTTTAAACCGTCTCCAACAAAGAAAGCAAATCCATTGTGGGTAACTGGCTCTTCTGTGTCCTACTGCCAGATGGTGAGGCATGAAGGTAATGGATAATACTCCTCATTCCTGGATATGAAAACACAAATGGAGTGCAAAGAGCAGAACCTTTTTGGAAATTTTAGACCTTCTCTCTGCATCCTTCTCAGCAGCGTAATAATGTATTGGGTGAATGGATGACTAATACCACGTAGACAAATTGAAAAATTATGAGAAGGAATCCATCAGCGCTTTAAGCTGCTGCAAGTACTGAGAATTGTTCCAGTCAAGAACTTAATGCAGAAAAATTTAGATTTGCCCCCACTAGATGCCATTGTGTGCAGAATGCTCTGGCACTAGCAATATCCTGACTCTCACCATCCAGACAATTTTAGTTATTTTTTGGTTAACCAATCAACTATTTGACACGTTTGTGCAGAGCACTCTGCTCTCGTGACCAGTGCTTACCCTGGGTAGGCAGGGATGGCTGTGGGAGGTACTGCCCGGACTGCCCCATACACTGTCCTTCCTCGGCCCCTCAGATGGGCTCCCCGAAACGCGGCTGCTGTGGTGGCTGCAGTTGGATAGGGGAAGCCTGGAACTGTAAAGACAGACAAGGTGGAGGGTGAAAAGGATCCAAACTCCTGTCCAGAGAACAGCGGTCTGCTTCAAACAAAGTGACACAATAGCTCCACAGCGGTGGGACATTTTGCATCAGTCCTGCAGAGGGGCATGCTTATAACCCAGCAAGCATCCGATACATACTTCCTGCTACACCATGGCCTTTGGGGGAAGAAGGGTTGCAGAGAGGTTTGGCATGCAAGAGGTTAATGCTTTGGCATGCCTCACCCACCACAAACAGGGTACAAATCCCCCCGCCTTTTTACACCGCCATGCAGTCTGGTTAGAGTCCGAGAAGCGCAGAGAGTTACTATCAATATAGCAGGCGGCTCTTCCAAAACTGCAGAGGCTCTTTAATATAATTTGTCAAGAGGCCCTTAAAGTCAACCAACTTACATCAGTCTCTTCCCTCCTTTCCCCTCCCACTCTTTGCCACCCAATCCTCTGCATGTTCATTTTAAAGCCTGAAAGACAAGATAGCCCATATAACAGCAGCAGAAATTTCCCATAAATTGCCAGTTTACTCAGAGCCCAGCTTCATTTAACAAGCGTCACCAATAATTGGCTCCATGTATAGTGGGGCCTGCTTTATTACGCTTTACGCTGAAGTAAACTGGCTCATGATGAAGTGATGTAAAACCTCAGAGGCATCTGCAAACACGTAATAAACAGATACCGAGAGGGAAGGAGTCTCAGGGCGCAAACCCAACCCAATGTGCGTCCAGGTGCATGCCACTAGGGGCCCTGCAGACTCGCGGTTTGGCAGCTTGTATAATATGTACTTTAGGGATTTGTCTGTTTGGTTTCTTTGATTTCAAAAGGGGGAGGGGGGAAAGGGAATGACCTATTCCTCACACACACCCTCCCCTTGTTCTGCAGCCTCCTCATCGCTCAGAAAGACCCATTCACCAGTACAGAAACACACTGCAGATGAACAAGTTACAGCCACTGCACAGTATACTTTGGCTCCAGGTAAACTCATTCCCAGCGAGACCCATCCTTTCAAGTATATATTATACAGACTGGAGAGAAAAAGGGTAACAGGTCATCATTAACTCAAGCACAGTAACAATATAGGGGCCAACAGGGACTACTTACTGATTAAAGGAATGTAAGTGTTAATACCCCCCCTTCCTGACAGGGGCACTGCGGCGTCATTGCCCAGCGAGACATCTGCTTGAAAGCTGGACGCTAATTTAATTTTAAAAAGAATAAAAAAACAAAAACAAAAATGTAAAAAGGTTATAAAGAAACAGCAGATTGAGAACATAAACAAACACCACTGCAGTTAAATGGCAGAAGTGGAAGTGTCTACTTAAGCTCTACCTGCATATAACTCAGGGCCGTACACCGCTCCAACCACAGGACTCAACTTCCAACCTGAAACAACAAAGACTGCAGTGAATGCCAAAATCTACACCAAGAGAAGGAGCGGGCAGTGTGGGTAGGGGGAACGGTTTCTTGTGTGCGCCCCAGCTTCACATGCACAGCTCTTTCCAATTTCTGCTTTGCCTCAATCCCCCTTGGTGTAGATGGAGGCCAACTGCCTTTTTCTAATGTCAAGTTCTAGGTACAGGTCGCTGTATCGGAGGGAACAGCGAAACATCAGCTGACCCGCAGCAGGCAGAGGCACCACTGAGGGAATGCCAACTACCTTATATCCATATTCGCCACAAACACCATGCGACCCTGCATTCTCTGCACAAACCTTACTGCTAGCTCCTCCCTGCTTTCACCTGGAACACTGCGGATCCAAAAGCTCTCTAAAGCCACCAGCCCGGACTGTCGTCCCAGGCAAATCAATTTATAGCCTTAAATTCTCAAAACACCCTTCTGTCTTATTTACTAGGGATCTGCTAAAAAGCAACAGTGTCTGAATTTCCTCACTAACCGAACCACACAACTATGGTGCAGAAAAGCAATTCAGTCTATTCATCTCACATTTTCCTCTCTGTGTTATTTTAGTATTTCCTGTCTTCTTTACACTGCTTTTCAGGTGAAAGCCTTCCCAGAGAATTGATTTTAGTATCATCTGGATAACTGGCAAGAACTGCAAATCATCAACATAACACCTACAAAAGAATAGTGCTTAAAGAAGTCATAACTGGGGTATGAGGAGGAAGACATTTCCCAGTCAGATCTAGAAACGTATCTGTCTTCCCCCCCCACCTTTCGCAGGAAGAGAAGCAAGGGGTGTAAAGCTAACATCACGATCCGGGCTGGCTTCCACAAAACACTCCTTTCAGGAAAGATCTCAGCTGTTCAGCTAGCAACCACACAGGCATTTTTATTTAAATAAATCCATACTCTTCCTCTGTCTTGGAGTCCTGACGCAATCACTGCTCTTTTACACCTCTAACGGGCCTAGAAACTGTACGAACAACTTTGTGAACTGCAGCCCATCAACACCACCCCTTCATCTGCTGGCAGAGTATGCCCATCAACACCACCCCTTCATCTGCTGGCAGAGTATCAACGAGAGATGCAATGCATTCTCCCTCCACAAGACTGGGCACATTGCTGCTGTGCTGCCCACCCTGATGACAAAACACTCAAGTGAGTGGTGGCAATGAGGGGACTGGCATCAACCCTCAAATTTGAGAACGGTTGTACGACCACTCATCAGTACGCCTTGAGCCTGGTCTAATACTAAATACCTTTGCATAGCTTTAAAGCTGGCTTTTAATTGCTGGCTGCTAAAGCAAAATACTCCTACCTGTTATCATGGTTTCACAAGTCATTGCTATGTAAGCCAAGATTTGTTAACAAATAGTCATAGATGTTTTCTGCCCTTGTTTTCAGGACAACATAACATGGCTGCATTGCCTTTTACTACAAAATCTCCTGGATCCTTTCAGACATGGAGACTCAGGATCCCAGCCTTTCTGCCTGTCCCCGTTTCCCCAGTTCTCTAACCAAAAAAAGATTGATTTGCCAAGACCCATGCGACAAGTCAGAGCCACAAATAAAATCCGAATCTTCTAAGTTGTAATCAAAATGGATTCTTACACTAGCAACTACCTATATGCAGCTTCCTGCCTTGTTGAAGCTGTTTGGGAACATTTTCAGACCAAAAAGAATTTTTCTGCCTGTTTCAGGACAAAGACTCAGATTCAAAATCTGTATCAAAGCAGCATTCAGTTCTGTCAGAAGAACGACTTTTTATGCCATATATGCCTATGCAATAAAATTACTGCACAGTCTGAAGAACCAAGATACCCTGATGAAACAGGATTCTTCATTACTCAAACAACTTGGTCTTTCTCTATTCAGGTTCAGTGGAAAACGACTGAACACAAGCACAGTCTGTAACAAAAAGTGAGCAAACCAGCAGCGTAATGCCTCTGTTTTCTTGGCTGCTTGGGTATAGCTGTACTTTGACAGTTAGAACCTAAACTGAGATATATCCAATTATATATCCTAAGTTATGCTTCTGTATTCATATTTAGGTATCTACGTGATGGCAATAAGGCTCAGGACTACTGCATATCCCACTGTACAGCAACAGCTTGCAAGTAGTGACAGGCAACCCACTGGTCCCTGGTTCCTTTAGCAGCTTGGCCACATTGGGCAAGTCTACTCCTCTCGATCCCCAATTCTCCATCTGTAAAAATGGTATTCCTCCATAAACGCCTGAGGGTTATACTGAAGAACAATGCTATAAATTATAGTTTGTGGTTCTTTGGTAATTTCTTTTGGGTTTTTTGTTTTTTTTTTGGTCCTGAGGAGAGGTCACAACTTTTCCCTTTTATCTTTCTTCAAACCTTTCAGCTCATCATTAGTACAAACAGTCTCTCTTACCATTTGCATATGGCGTGACCATCTTCTTATTGGTCATCACTCGTGCAGTGGCATTGTTAACCTAAAAGTAAGAAAGGGGAAGGGGGGGGAGAGGGAAGGAAGCATAGCACATTAGGGAAAATGGTGGAAAACTCTCACGTAACACACATACTTCTCTGAGCAAAAAAAATTAAACTAATTTTACAAGAATGCAATCTTTAAATTACTTTTAACAGTTGCCATTTAATTATAAAAGTTACAGCTAAACGTGGCACTTTAAAATTACGCATTAAACAAAAGGCCAACAAGAGTAAAGGACAGATTCTCCGCCACCCTGCCACCCCTTGGCGTGTGCTTATTTTCAGCTCATTGATCAGAAGGGCAAAACTTTGGAGGTTTTGTCCAGGTTCTGTTCAAGAGGCAGCGATAATTTCTGCAGCCAGGGCAGGGGAACTGAACCAGGTGGTGCACAAGCTGACTTGCTTCTCAAGCTCAGCATTGGGATTGGGGCCCAGCAGGTCACTGGCAGGCATACCTTTTCGATAGAAAAAGGTAACCTGGATTCTATCAGCTTTAGATTTGAACTCCCAAGGCTTGAGGAGACTTCTGGAACTCCAGCAAGCATTTGGACGGTCTATGTTCAGTTTTCCTCCCCACTATTTTCAATTTTTTTTCCAGATTATTTTTTCCTTGTCACAAATCTCACAAAGCAAAAAGAAGAAATACATAGTAATAGACCTTTGGGGTTTTTTTGGTTATATTGTGCCCTCCACCCTCTTTACAGAGCTCTGCGTAAGTTCCAAGCGGTTTGATTGCTCAAGCAAGTGGGGTGTTACCACAGAGATGGTGCTGATAAAGAAAAGATGGACTGATTTGGAAGCCAAGTTACTGCAGCCCTGTGTCAGACAGCCTCAAAGTTCTTGCAAGGAGGGTGAAGTCTTTATACAACATCAATAATTTATCAAAACCCATTTGGCATGGGAATTGAGGCCAGGGTGAAGAAGGGAAAAAAAAAAAAAAAAAAAGGGGATATAAAAATAAAAGCTGCCTCAGGCCCTTGAGACTTATGGATGGTGAGCATACGCAGGGTGGGGAGTCTGGAGCTACATTTACTCTTGTTTCAGCCCCAAAACAATAGAAACATTACACATTTAAAAAGAAAGAATGGGAAACAACAATGATGAGACTGAGAGCATGCAGTTAAACACACACAGATAAAAGAAAGAAAAAAAAAACAACACAATTGATTCAGAGGGTGGGGAGGGGAGGAGGGAGGAGATAGGGTCTCACAGACAATCATTAAGATGGAGCGAGTGCCTGAAATCAGCTGCTACAGCAAAGTGCAACACAAGCACTTAAAGGAAAAATTGCCAGAACCGATCAGAAACCACCAGTCAGCAAAGAGACCAACAGCTGCATTTAACCAAGTAAAGAAACTGGGGAGGAAGGGAGAGAGAAAGAAAAAAAGAGAGAAAACAAACAGTAACAGCTACAAACAGGTCTCAGAAAGAGAGAGCAGCAGAAAGAAGGGGCAGGAGAGAGAGAAGAGGAAATGGGTGCATTAATAAAAACCAGCCAAACTGGAGTTCAGTAACTCTGAGTAAGATGTGCAAGGGGAAATCACCATGAAGTCAGTAATCAAACAGCTCAGACTGCTACAAAACGATATGTACATCCAAAGTCCAGGCGGCATTACTCAACAGCATTGAAAATAAAAGGGGGAGAAGGGGGAAGGAGGTGGGTGGGGACAACAAGTCAAATCACATTTCGTAGTGTTAATGTGAGATGGCAGATGGATTTTTTTCTTTCTTATTTAATTTTGGTTTTTTGTAATTTTAAGAAAAATTAAAAAAAAAAAAAAAAGCTTCTTCTCTAGCGTTTTGTTTCACTTACCGCCAACTCGTACCATCGCCAGCATTGTGTATAGTTACCATGGAAAGAGTGAGTCAAGTGAAGGGCCCTAAACGCTAAACCATCGAAAAGGGAAATAAAAAAACAAAACAAAAAAAAAGCAAAATATGCAGACATCTTACTCAAAAACGGCGGCTTTTTGTTTTAATATTTGTACTTTTTTTCTTTCTTTTTTTTTTTTTTTTTTAAAGGAAAGAGGGAGAGAGGGGAAGACGCCAGTTAGCCTTCAACACAGTGCAATACCAAACTGGTCAACACCAGGCATGCCTGATATATGGCCATGTTGGCCATCCAACACTAACTTTTCACTCCCCTGTGGTGAGAGCTAGAAACTTTAAGGATTAGCTTTCACCGAGATGACTGTTGACCCTGGGCAGGTCAAGAACCCAGTGGTGTGTGTAGCACAGCCCACTCGGGGCTTCTGCCCCATGTCTCCCCTCCCCTCCCACCACGGACATCATCTCACACTTGCATGGAGGAGAACTGGCCTCAGAGGAAAGAGAGGATATTGGCTGGCCCCCTGCTTTCTTTTTTGGACACAGAGTTAGAAGTCGGACAGTACTCTTTCAGTTAGTTTTGTTCAGGCCTGGTAACAGGAAATCGGAGCCTCGCAAACTGAAGCAAAGGAAAAATCAAGACAGCAGAAGGGCAAAAATTTGGAGTGTGTGGGAAAAAAAACTTAATAAAAGAAGAAAGAAAAGAAAAAAATACCCAAAACAACAATAAAAATATTCTGTAAGGGGTGTAAACTTTTATACATTTCAGTGCAGGGAGGTGAAGGACACAGACACAAACACACACGCACACACAAGACTGGGATCCAAATGTGAAATAAGTGAAGCAAGACACAAAAAGAAATCAAAAGAATAAATATAAAGAAGAAATTGAATTACTGAAGACATGCACCTCGATTTTACGGCCCTCTACCACGGTGCCGTGTAATTTCTCCCTGGCCCTGTCTGCATCAGCACTATTCTCGAAAGTTACGAACCCGAATCCCTGCATGCAGCGGGAGAAGGGGGGAAAACATGCACATCGTTATATATTGAAATACTGATCTCTAGGTAAATAGAGAAAAAATATCACAGTATGAAATCAACATCAGCACAACTCAGCAATAACCTCCTAGAGTCACATTGTTGGTTCATGCATGTTTCATAAATGACAGAAATTAAATTCGATAAAATAAAGGAACTGTAATCATAATAATAATAAGAGTAATTAAAAAAAAAAAGAAAACATAAAAGCAATTGAGGCCAGACCAAAAAAGAAGTACAAAGTTACTCGAGACAATTTTTTTGTTTTGTTTTGTTTGTTTGTTTGTTTAAAAACACTAAACCCTGCTTCAACATAGGCAAGCTGGTCAAGCCCAAGCAGGGCTTCTCTCCCCTCTGCTAATTAACACACATGCTTTGCAGAACCCCAGCCCGCCCCAGACGCAGTACAGGACATAGACACTGAGCAGCACTTTGTTCTCTTGAGAAACTGCTATGAGAGCGAGCAGCAATCTGAGTTCATGCCTGGCACCAAGAATTCTGCGAAGCTTTAGGCAAATCAAACACTGAACCTTGCTTTTCCCACCTGTAAAATGGAGACAATAATTACCTACCTTAGAAAACTGTTGACAGGAAGGGCTGTTTGTAAATCATCCCTTGTAAGCTCTTCGGGGCACAGCTCATGTCTAATCCTATGCCTGTAACTTCCCTAATAACGCATGAGGCCCTGAAAGTAAGCAGGGCTTCTAGGTGGCACCATCAAATAACATTATTTAACATGAAGACTTGGAGTATCACATATTCTAGTTTCAAAATGTTCCTTTCTATAAGTACTGTGTTAGACTTGAGTGTAAATCTAAACACAAGGCAGGTTTTGTTTGCCACTGCTGACCTACTGCTACCTCCCTCCCACTCCGCTAACCCATCTTACTTGGCTTTGTTCTGAGATAGCAACCTCTACACCATGGACAGTAATAAATCTCTGCATAGTTACACCATGAAGTTCAAGAAAATTGATGTGCCCTGCTTGGAACAACCACAAAGGCTCAATGACTACTAAAATGTTCCTTTTCAGGTTTACTGCATCCATGATGGCACATGCAACACGCCTGTCCTACATGCTCATGCTGCTGCCACCTCATGCAGTCGCGTAACAGGGCAGGGTACGAGACCATGCTTCCTTCCACGGAGATGCGTGCACTGACATTAAAAACAGAGCCAACGTGACTAAGTGAATTAGGATTTTAACTAGGAAAAAATGGTATCTTATTACAGACAAAGGTGATGAGAGATTCTTCATGCCATTACAGAGAGCAGGGCCAAACAAAGCTCTGTTGCATTCTGCATTTAGGGTATCTTAAGAACAGGAGAAGGGCGACTGGCTCCTGTGGCTTGGTATCAAGCAAATATCAGTCTAATGTACAGAAAGAAATCTCTGCTGGCTCTGATACCTTGAGGAGCAGGAGGAACAAAACTTGCATTTGATGCAATGGAAACTCCCGGCATTAACCGGAGAGCGAGGTGATGGGAGTGAGCTACAGCTATGCTTTGTCAGGGAAATGGCATGCCAGTCTCGTGGCCCCCTCCGTGCAGCTTGGGGTCGGTATGTATGGACTAGGCCCAAAAGAAAAAAAAAAAAAAGCAGCATCTGATTTCTAAGCACTGTTAGCAACAAGACACAAGCAAGCCATCAAGTGCTTTTTAAAGGTCTTTATAATACTAATCTTAAAAAGCCCAAGCCATTTGCACATGCTGGCCTTTATCATCCACAGCTAGGCTTCCAGCACAAAACTGTTACACATTTGTAAAATGCAGCATTTTTTATTTCTCCCTCCCCTCCCCCCCCTTAACAGCAATAATAAAAGAACTTAGCCAAGTACTGCAATGTTGAGATCAAAGACAGCGCTCCTTTGGGCTCCAACCCAATAATCTAAAGCTTCAGATAATTTCATTTCTTCAGCTATAAATAAAAAGCTATATAAATAACAAACTGATGCCTTTTTCAGAACAGCATAAAAGTTTTCTGTTTAAATGATTTAAAATTGGAGCTACAAGAGATCGGGGCTAATAAAACAGCCCAGCCGCATGTAACTCTGAAATATGTCGCAGGAAACCAGAGGGGTGCAGGGGGTGTAACAGCAAAGCCGATTATGAAGGGACAGGGTATCGTGTCCGCTTCAAAGAACCCCTACAGAGAAAGGCAAGACTGAGAAACACAGCAACACCTTTCCCTCTGGTTCTATATAATGGGGAAAAAGCATCTTTAAAAGGTTGGGGGAGGAGGCGAGGTAAAGACTGAAACACAAATCTCTATTTCTCTCTTCTCTTTTTACATTAAAATTTCTGTTTGTTCTAGACAAGCCTGTGGAGACCGAATGAAATTTATGTCTTCGGTGATGATGTGAACTGAAAGCTGGAGAGCAGAGGGAAGGTAATTTTTTAGGCATCAATCTGTGCAGGCGAGAACCAAACTAAGACTATTTTAATTCACATTTGTTTGCAATTAGTGAAGTCTGTATGGGATTTTAAAAACCTCATTATCATTAAATATCTTTAAACTGATTAGGAATCTTCACTATTTTTAATGTTAACTCAAGGTAGGGTACAATCCACATGCAGACTATAAGAAAATAATTAACAATGTGAATTAAAACAGAATTAATCTGATTCTGAACAACATAACTAATTAACCACAATTTTTATTTTATTGACATATCAGTCCTTAGCTTGTGCAACTCTTTGTTGAGAACCATTTAATGTCAATGCTGAATTAACACTTTACATAGTTAACTATAGCAGAGTTAGTATTTATGCCACCTTGGTTTGTCTTCTTAATGCATCTCTTGGACATTCAGATTTTCATCAGGAAAAACAGGTGAGCCATGGTTGACATGTTTGTTATTTCTAAGTTTAGAATCTAGCAATAATGTATACATATTTTTGATGTGGGAAAGAAAAAAAGCACATACATATAACTTTAATTCCTTCTCACAGATGACCTGTAAAGAATAGGGATTAATTTGTACCTAAATATATATACAACAAACAATTCTCAGTTTTCCCTTCCAAGGTTGTCTTGCCCTTGGAAAAAAAAATAAAAAGAAAAGAGGCAGCAGATACCCAATATTTACTAGCTTAGTGTTACAGCAGGTACTGGTTTGCTCCATATTAGTAGGAATGGAGCCAGAAGAAGGGAAGATACAATCCTGGGTAAAAAAAGACTTAAGGTTTCTAAAATGTACATTATATAAATAGCTTGGGTTTAATAAGGCTGTTATGATTACCAACAATTCCTCTCCACCAGCAACTGCCAGGAACTCCTCCCAAGCAGAAAATACGTTTAAGCCTCAGTGTACCCAGTGAACGCTAAATAACCCCAAGCAAACATATTTAAGACTGGTGAGTAATTTGCAGTGCCAGACTAACCCCTTTTTACCCAAAGGTTTTTTCAAAGGGCCTGAAGGGACCGAGTAACTGCCACCCTTTTAGTCTGGCCTCAGACTCTGCAATAAATAACAAGCAACATGATGAGCAGTGAAAAAAAATTATAAATGTATATATAATTGAACGTTTCCATCTCTGAAGAATGAGAAAGAAAATTTACCATGTAACCGTAAAGGGAGAAATCAAAAGCAGACGGTTCTCCTGGGTGTGGCCAGAACACAGAAATTAAACAAAAAAACAACAAAAAATAAAGTAAAATAAAAAAAAATAAAACCAAAGGAAACTAAACAGAGCCCCTCGAAATCCATGCATTGTTAACCCTTCATTTGTCACAGAGTTTAGACCAGTCACCTCAGCAGCAGCATCTTTGCCTTGTACCACTGCAGCATGCTTGTTTTTAACCAATTTTTTTTTTTTTCTTCGCTCCTTATTTCCACAATAAACAAACTTTTAGGAGGCTGGAGAAACAGCCAAGGAGACAGCAGTTTAGGCTACCTGTTTCCAAGGCATTTGGAGAGAGTAGGAGGGTTTCAGCTGTAATCCACCTGAGATGAACGGGACTGAATGCACTGACAGAAACACAGCACGAAATTCAGAAACACATTATTGAAGTTACATACACTTTAAATTGGTGAGGGAATCAGCGTAAACTAAGCTTCCACCATTTCAGCAGCTCTTCCAACTCCCCCGTGGCCCCATGACGCGCTTGGGAGTGCATTAAGGCACATACACATAAAGCACCTGTCCCTGTACCTGTGCAATCTGGTGAACCAGATGCAAGAATTAATCTGCCTAAAACACCATAAATGTAACTTCAATCCCCCCCCCGCCCCAACCCCTAAACAAACAAAACAAACAAACAAACAAAAAACCCCTGCAAGGCTATCTTTAAGCTGGATCATTTCCCCAGTCCAGCTTGTGTTGCTCCAGTGCCAATCCCTCCTGCAAAACCAGGAGGGAATGGCAGGAGCCCGGCCAGCACTGCTGCTCAGCCAGAGCCAACTCAGGTCAGGGGCTTCACAGCCCCAGCATCGTCCCCAGTTGTGTGCTCCTCCTCCTCTCCTCGGATCGAGCATGGATCTTATTGTGTGGTTCGAGAGTTCAAGTAGCTAAACTGGCAGAAGACAAGCTCATTTCTCTCTCCACCCTGCTGCTGCATCGGTTTTTTGCTAATTTAGCACCCTGGATTCAACTCCCTACACAGTGAAATGAGCACTACTGGGAAGGTGCTCCCACAGGAGCAGTAAATCAGCTTATACTATCAAGCCATCAACTTCAGCCTTAATTATTCAAGTTTAAATAAACCAGCTCAGTGTATGGACTAATAGGTGTAAAACTGTACTTCACTGAACTAGGATAAAGGGACACAGGTCATGTCTCCCTCGTGCCCGTGGCATTATAAAGGGATTTGGTGACCTGAGAAAGCGATGCTGGTCGCTGGCACTTAATGTGTCATTAAGTCTCTTTGTGTTAATAACACTATTTGTATTTCTGGCTCAACTGATGACATCTGAACAAAAATTGTAAAAATAGAACTAGAATTGAAACAAGGCCTCTAATTTATTTTCTGTAACAAGGGATTCTATCTATTTCACTGAGTGGCAACTAAGTCCAGAACAAGAGTGGCTCAACTCAAAGCACCTAACCCATTCAAAGAAGAAATAAATGTACATGCAAACGTACAGTCTTTTAGGCACAGTTATCAAAACCTCAACTGATATTCTTATCTTAACCTACAGTTAACTGCAAACAAAAAAACTCCTAAGTGTTTCCACACAGCTTTCTGAACAAGTTCTTAGTAAGCACAGGTTTACTTACAGAACTCCACTCACCAATAGGTGCAATTTTTTTGTGAAGACAAGACATAAACTACTATCCAACCAATTTTTAAATTAAATATGAAGCATTTCTAGACACTTCAGTCCTATACATGAACTTGGAGATCTGGGTCTCACAAGTGGAAGGCAGTGAGGGACATAAACTTACACTATTCTGAAACCACGAGCTTGCAATCTGCTCTAATATGAACTCTTACCATTTAAAAATCTAAAAAAAAAAAAAAAAAAAAAAAAAAAAGCTCCCTCTCTAGCCAAGTTTTTGCTGTGTGCTTACGCACTCTTGGTCTCTGAATGTCATTGAGGGCGCATCTTGGAATGCCACGCGGTACACAGCTGATGAGCAAAGAGCTTGGATTCCCCTCCCCTGCAGCTTTACAAATGCCATAGGGTACTCGTTACACAGGCAGACTGCATTAATTCTGCAAATATGTGCACTTGTTCAGCTCAGCACAACAGTGCCAAAATATACATCTAGAGGATGCATCTCCACTAACAAAAGGAGCAGGAATCCTCTCTCTCTACTTCCTCTGGAGGTGTTTTATTCACAGTTCACTGAAGTGCATGGTAAACTGCAACCATGAGCAGAATGCTATTTAAAGGCACTTACATGGGTCAGAACTAGAACTGTAATGGTAAACAGGATAAATGAAGCAAACAGCTAGTTTCCTGGAAGAAAGAAAAAAAAAACCAACCCACAACACATCAAGGGAAGACTGATGTCATTCTCTTAAACAAGAATAAAACAAAATGAAATTCAAGAGATGTTTGAAGTTTGTATCTTGTTTCTCATACGTAGCAAAGCAATATCAGTGTGAAGTCTACCAGGGCCCATATAATCCTACTAAACAGATTGAATCTGGGCAGAAATTGAGTTAGGAAACAAGAATTCACATTGCTTTGAGAGGAGCATCAGCAAAACTAATTAACTGCCTCCTATTCTGCTGTGATACAGAAAGTCAACAAATAACATTTCCTGAGCCAAATGCAAGAACCTGAGGTGCGAGGTGGCTGTGACGGACACATGCTGCTCTCTCTTTGGTCACCAATATTCCTAAATACACAGAGATCCCGAAGATGCAGCCGGTTTGATATAGTTCCCGCAAGCTGTCAAAGAAAACTGCCTGGTCATCTCAGGTGGATTCAAGAGGAAGAATGCAACCTGCACGCTTCCTCCAGTCCCTCCTACAACCAGCACCGGAGCGATCCCAGCAGAGATCTCCTGCCACAGCTCGGCAGGGACAAAGCGCTGCTCAGCCCCATCGTACACTGGGTGGGGGTGAACCCAGGGCAGTTTGGGATTTACCACTGTACCTTTAAAAATATTTACAAAACATATACACAAAACTCTACAACCCTTAGGAACCCGGGGAAGGGAAGGGAGCATTGAGAACACAGCACAAGGCAGGCAGCAGGAGCATCTGCTTTCGGATTCCCAAGAGAGAAGAGGAGGAGAAGAAGAGAAAGAGGTTTCATATCATTAGATTAGAATGGAAACCACAGGGCAGGAAAATGCATTCAGATTGTTTTTGTTTTTTTTTTTTCCTAAGGTGGAGGAAGAACCCAAGAGTGAGTGAGTGGCCTCCAGAAAGATCCATTTCCTTTGCTTCACCATCAGATCACCAAACCGTTGTTTTTCCGTTATTATGTGAATACCAGGTGCTTCGTGCAGCTACACCCCAATCAAACACTGGGGCCTCCCATTTTCATGCTAAGCAGGAATAATCTTGCATTCTTTTTAAAACAGGAATTAATTTGGGTAGAGAAGGATGCAAAGATACCACAAAATTACTCTTTGGGTGTTTTCTTATTCTGTTCAGATTCTGCCCCATCCCTCATACAGGCTATCAGTTTTGCAACTGCTTTTTGCGGTAAGATGACAAAAAAGCAGTGGAAAACTGCATGGTCAAGGACTGGAAGAACATTCTTTGGATCACTTTCTTTTTTCCAGATAAAATTTGTCAAGGAACTCTTCAGCAGTAACTTTTGTTTTAACTGAAAACCAGAAGCCTTGGGCTTTAACAACTGTACAAGAAGGTACTTTTCATAGTCATCAGACAAGTCATCACAGAAAGCTTTTAACGTTAGTGTTGCCTAGAAGGGAAAGGGCAGCCATGGGCATTTAATGCAGGGCTGTATGGATGGGGGGGGAGAGAGAAGTTCATGTGTGGAGAGGGAAACACTGTTCTGGAAAGCACAGGCAGTGGGAGATGAAGGATAGAGCTCACCACTTTGCCAGGCCGGTTATTTTTGTTCTTTCTTTTGCAATTACATCCAAACGAGTAGGGATTTGATAGAGGCCAGAGGCTATTCCCAAAGCCAAACAGAAATTACTAAAATCAAGACTAATTCACAGATAGCTCTGGCCTATAAATATCAGAACAGCAGAAAGCAGAATAAATATTTACAAACTCAGCATAGCTGGTTGTTTTGGTAAAGCATATAGATTTTTATCCACACAGGGAAGTAAAACTCTCTAAACTAAGCCATACAGACATTTACTTGTTCAGACTGTCTTATTAAAAAAAAACCAAACAAACAAACAAAAAAAAAACCACGGTGTTAAGCACAAGCAAAGGATGGAGAAAGGGCTAACTATCAACTCATTTCTGGTTTCCAGCTAATACAGAGACTGAAGAATTCCAGAATGTATCTTGGGCAACATGGGTGGACATCTGCAGAGGGCTCTGAACATGAACATACCCCGGAATATATGCTGAAGCAAAGAGGCCACCTTAAGACCGTGAACCTCAAATCCAAGTGAAAGGCATATAGACTCTAAACCAAAACTGCTTAGCTGAATTGCAACTTCAAAATCTCTTGTGTGCATGCACACATGTGCACACACGTGTGGGGGGGGAGGAGGGAAATTTTGTTTTAATTGAAAATGGGAATCTTAGCATTGATTAAGTCAAGCAGAGTATAGTCATGCACTGTGCAAGCTTCCCCCACAGAGCTTTGGCAATGCACCTTGCTCCTGACCTGCAAAACTCCCTGCTATTCCAGTGCTGAACCTCCTGGGCAGAGAGAGAATCACATCAATTTGTCATTGTGGTGATACTGGTTATGTGATGAGAACCAATTGCCAATTAGGACAAAGATCACTGAATCTCTCTGCAGCTGACCTGAGCAACATTTGAAATCTCATCTCCAGAGAAATAAATTACCATTAACCCTCAACAAAACCTCACTTTGAATATATCTGTAAGATGAAAATAAGTGTGTAAATGCAAATTCAGTGGGGAGAGGTCCACACAGGGCAGGGCAAGTGGAATGAGGATGCTTATATTAAGCATCAAATATCTCAAACATGAAAGGTCAGTGTCTCGGAAGTGCCGAGTAAGTCTGCAAAATAGAGTAAATAAAAACCTTTCACATATGAGATATGACAGATTTTCTATAGAAGTATTTTAATGCAACGAAAATGTGGTTGGGGGGATGGGTGAGTTAGGCTTTGCTCTTCTCCCATCACACAAAGCTGTTTCACCTTATTCTGCCTTCCCCATGGGGCACCCGTTGTTAGCGCAATGGGAACAGGTTGGTATGAAGGCTCAAGTGACTGACTCCCTGTTTGTTCAAAAGGCCGGGGAACCTGATCCCACATTACAGACTGGAGTGTCTAGGAGCATTCGTACACGCTGCCCAGAAATGACCATGCTCGGGGTCTGGAGTCAGAGGGAACAGGAGACAGTTCCCAAAATAGCTTTTCCCTTCCCCCATCACACTAATTCCTGCTGATCTTAACATAGTATATTCTCTAGGCAATGAACTGCCTTTTACTCTGCAATCAAAACAAGAGAAGCGGGTACAGAAACAGGACTTACCTTCGAGCCACGCTCATTAAAGATTATCTCTACATCAAGGATTTTGCCAAATTGCTGCAGAGAGACAAGGGAAGAAGAAAAAAAAAAAAAGATTTACTTTTGGCAATCTATTTTTCCTACCTTTTGGGGGCTGGCTTAGTGCATGAAGAGAGGTGATAATATTTCCATTTCTAGCATACAGGCAAAGGCATAAAATCCCAGTGATGTGACCCAGTTTTCTCGGGTTAGGATATGCAGATCCTCTTGGTCACAGACCCCAGGTTTTCTCACAAAAGTCTCAAGGAAGAAAAACAATCTCCAGGAAGAGTATTAGGAATTTGAGGTGGCTTTTCTTTTCCCACTTTTAATCTAAACAATTCTTTTTTTACTCATTCTACTATTACATCTAAGACATGGTTATATGATTTCATCTCAGACACCTAACAACATTTCTCAAATGTAATTCAGCGTTTCATCTTCCTCCTGAAGTGGCTATCACAAAGAGAAACTTAACAGTAATGTTGTTTCTCTTGAGGGGATAGTCACATAAGACTCCCAACCTCAGGGATTCCAAACTCTAAATCTCCTTTCCTTTCCTCCCCCTCCCTTTACTTTCCAAAACTCCAAGCCTTCAAAAGAATGGATGGCAGATTCAGAAACCATGAAAATAGCCAACACCCAACAGGTTTTGGGTTTTTTTTGGTTTGTGGTTTTTTCTTTTGTTTGGGATTTTGTGTTTTTGTTTTGTTTGGTTGGTTGGGTTTGTTTTTTTTTTCAGAAAAATATCATTGAACTTAAAACTTTGACATACAGCAGGCTGTCAATAACCTGTGCAAGTTTGTCACATATGATAGAATTCTGACCTCTGCCTCAGCCTGGAGACCCCCAGGCGAGCAGGGTCCCAATACTCTGCACTGTTTCAATAACTGGTTCCAAAGAGCCCTCTGCTTAGCACAGAGCAAAAACAGGAAACGAGAGCTACAAGCGAGAAAGGAGATTTGCCATGTTCTGTAGAACCATATATGGATCACATCCTTCACCTTGGAACACACTAAAACATTTTTATTGAACTGGCCAGATTCAAACCAGTAACCTATAGGTATAAGCATCACTTCTCTAGAAGTGTCGAAGTTGTATTTCCAAACTGGAGGTCCGCTCTCCAGAGAGGTCCAAGATCTCATTTTCAGAAGCACATATACAGAGCAGCCTTCATTGTACAGACGCACATTGCACTCAGACAAATGCTATGTCTGAGCAGTTTTCTCACCCCATTATTTAGGAAAGTTTCCATCAACATGTTTTTGATCTCACTGCTTGCAGAAGATTTAAAGGCGGTAACAAATGAAAGAAGGGTTAACAAGAAAAGAAAGGATGGTTTCACAGTTAGGAAAGATGATGAACAGAGCCTCTGAGCATTGGGACACTCTTCACTTTACCATAGTGCTCTTAATATAGTATTTGCTTTTTTTTTTTTTTTTTTTTTTAAATTAACATTTCCATTTGGAGTCCAATTGGTATAATGCTCATTTTGTGGGTGCCCTGCTTGAAATACTTGCAGCCGGATTTGCAAACATGGAACATTTACAACAGTGAGCCACAATGACTGAGGAGAAGCTCTGAATACATAAAGCAATAAAAAGCTATTAAGTCCCTTGAACAAGTATTCCACAACTGTCTTTAAGCAAACAAAATGCTTCCAACAATTTTAACTATAGATTCTGTCTGCTTCCATTCTCCATTCTTAAAAAGGAGATAGTCGTATTCTTTTACAAATCTTGGTTCGCAGATGTTGTTTTTACTGTTCTATTGTTTAAGGACAATACTTGATCTTCTATTCATCCCAAGAACAATTGAATTCACAATATCCCATGTTACACGAAGCTTGAATAATGCTAATGTAAACATGCATCTTCCTTGAAACCTCAACATCTCAACAGCTTAGGCTTGATCCATGCTGGATCCTCTTTTGACCATTGCTGTGCCAATCACAGCTAAAATATATTTTCTATTTCTATCCCATGCTTGGTGTGGGCTTGTCTATAAAGGAGATTAGTCATTGATTGCTTTTTGTTGTCTTTGTTGCATATGGCTTGGGCACTGCCATTAAAGAAATCGGTCATGATTGCTTTCTTGGTAGACTGTTTCAGTGTCATTACATGACAGGGGCTGAACCAATTTAACAGCCTGCGGCTGCTGAAGGGCTGTCCCTGCTCCATTGTCACTCCTTGCTTGGTCTCACCAGCTTCCTAAAGCTGGCTCCAGTTTTCATTCTCACCTGCAGATAAACTGATACTGCTCACCAATCCCATGAAAAACTATCCCAACAAAAGGAATAGATACGAAGTCTTTGACAATTTACTGAAGTGGCTCAAAGGGTCAGGTGAGCATTAGGGCTCTGAGAAGCAAAAGGGAGTGGAAAGCAGCACACCCTGCCCAAGAGCAACATCTGTCCCTGCCAGCTCAGATCAGCTGCATAGCCTTGCCACACACACTGAAACAAACAGCTGGGCTCTTGATAAATGTAAATGCCAAAGTTATTTTTAGAATCTTAAAGCCACCAAAAATCACCATTTTCTACCTCATTAGAATCATAGAATGGTTGAGGTTGGAAGGGACCTTAAAGATCATCTAGTTCCAACCCCCCTGCCATGGGCAGGGACACCTCCCACTAGACCCATCCAGCCTGGCCTTCAACAATTCTAAGGATGGGACATCCACAACTACTCTGGGCAACCTGTTCCAGTACCTCACCACCCTCAGAGTGAAAAATTTCTTCCTGGTGTCTCATCTAAATCTACCCTCTTACAGTTTGAAGCCACTCCCCCTGGTTTTATCACTACATGCCCTTGTAAAAAGTCCCTCTCCAGCTTTCTTGTAGGCCCCCTTCCAATACCAGAAGGCTGCTATAAGGTCTCCCTGGGGCTTCTCTTCTCCAAACTAAACAACCTCAACTCTCTCAGCCTGTCCTCATAGGAGAGGTGCTCCAGCCCTCTGATCATCTTCATGGCCCTCCTCTGGAGCCGCTCCAACAGGTCCATGGTCTTCTTGTGCTGAGGACTCCAAAGCTGGATGCAGTACTCCAGGTGGGATCTCACAAAAGAGAACAAACTGTGCAATTTCTGGTGCACAATTATGCCATGCCATCTTCCCCCTTCTCCACATCCAGCTGGGCCTGGATCCTTGGGTATTACTGGCAGTGCTGCCTGCCAGCCCCGTTCAGCTGAGCTCACTGCACAGGATTTCCACACCAACAGGAAATCCTGCCTTGTGCGTTTAATTTCTTGTGGCTGACAAAAAGCTGGTGGTTAACGCTGAATGCAATTGGTCTGACCTAGCTCCATGAGAGGCGGCAGGGTTGCCTCCCTGCCCTGGAGATGATGGAGGTATGTTGTTTCCTAGATGACAGAATTAAGATCACCAAATCCTGCGGCTGCAGCGAGCACACGCTTGACATCTACTGCAATGGGCTGCACTCACCCATGCAAACTGCCCCAATCTCTTTTCTACCTAGGAGTTGTGGGTGTTTGAAGAGGCAGGAGGGAAGGACCTGCTTGGGAGAGAAGGAACAGAGACAACAGGGGCTAACTGCTGAACTGAGGTTCAGGTCCCTCCTGGGGAGGAACTTCCTGCTCCATGAAATTCCCTTGAAGACAGCAGCATGGCTGGGAGGCTGAAGGGCGTGTGCCGGGCTCCTCAATGCTCTGCTGTGGCCGTTGCCACAGCTGCTCTTGACAGCTCCTAACACCACAGCTCTTGTCCTCACTGCTGCAACAGTTACAGCAGGTCCAGCACTGGAGGCACTTTTTTTTTTGGTAGTGTGCCAGAATTTTCCTGAAGAATGAAAGCAGGAAAAAAGAACTAGTTCATTTTAGCAGTTTATATCTCCTTCAAAGCTGAATCTAATTTAGTGGAACATAAAAAGGCACTTTGTTCTCTGATGGTGTTTCCCCTACCAAATGTCAACAGCCTACTGCAAACAATGGAAGTTTTAAGAGCTCCTTAGCGAAAGGTCACAATTTTTGTATGGAAAATGGTAGGCCATCTAAATACAAGGGTCAACATGAAATGCCCCCACTGTAATTTTTTAAAATCATGTATACAGGCATGTTTGTATTTTCCAGCAGACAGAGGGTCTGGCCAAATAAAACAAGATCCATGAGGACTAACCCTCTAATCTCTAACCTTGAGGACATGAATCACTCTTCTCACAAACCTGATTCGTTCACTCAATGATTACCAAGAACTTCCACTTACAAGCCTGCACAGCAGCAGGGGAAAAAATCCTCAGTAGAGTTTCACAGCATCTGAAGGCGGCATTGCAGGACCACACATCTCAAATGCTCCCCACCATGAGTTAAAAAGCTTACTGTATGATCAAGAAGCCAGCATCCCCCATCACATGTCAGGTCACACAAGAAGTCTCCTCCATGACCTGCTCATGCACACACTACATGATGGATAGATATGCCGTGGCATAGGAGCTATAGCATCTTGTTCTTAGTCCTCCATTCCCTGGCTAGACCTTGTACCAGTTTTTAGTTATTTTTCTGTAAAGCAGGTAAATGAGAATCATCTCCTCTACAATAGTAGTAGGGGCTGTTGGAAATAATAGTTTTAAGAGGCATAAAGGCATTAACAGGCTTCAGCTATGACCAGAACCTAATTTTCTTGCTTGAACATTATGTACCTTATCATAGATGCAAGGGCATTGTGCAAGGAAGGGTATACGCATGCTGTGTTTCTTTCCACCCAGATGACATGAAGGCAGCAGATTTTTCCAACAGAGGCCATAACTACATTATATAAAATAAATTTGAGATATCTGGCACCAGAGAGCTTTTGCCTTCCAAGGCACTGACAGTTTGGTAGGGCCCCTCCTGTGTGCTGTGTTCCAGCTGGCCCTGCCTCCCTGTCTAGAGCTTTCAAAATCAGCTCCAAAACGTGCCAGACAAATAACTTAACCCTGAAGATACAAACAACAAGGTGAATTCTCTAGAAATCACGGAACAACAAAAGGTAATGTAAGCCACCATTCAACAACCTCACATCCCTGCAAAAGAACTCTATGTCCAAGCAGCTTTACACTGGTCCTACAAAATTAATTTACAGATGAGTGCAAGTGAACTAGCTAAACCCTGAAGGTGCCAAAGAGTCCACTCTCAAATGTGGTCAAAATGCAAAATAGCCAGGAAACCAACGTTCTATGCAGGAAAACATTGCAGGTCCTCAGGATGAAGGTGCATGAACAACAGCATTTCATATGCAGGATAGGTCCATGTGCAGAGAGAGTCCTTACCCTAGCTTCCAGCTCCATGGGATATACTTTCAGCTGAGAACGGCTGGCTCCATCGTAGCATGTATTAGTCAGTGCTTAGTTATGGCAGCACAGGGTCTGCCAGAGCTACACTACTATCAGTATATGAACTTCCTCACCTTAAAGCTGGGTTACATCTCTTTAAAATAGTGGGGCCAACCCTGCTACAGCCAACCATGTTCAGCCAAGCGACACCAGTATGCTTTGCTGACAGGAAGATGGAAGCATCAAGGATTTATAAACCAAAGTGCTACCATAGTTTACCAACTGAACAGACAGTAAACAAGCACCAACAAGCTCTTATTGGGGTTGACCTGTTGCCCAACAAAACATGTTTTCTAAGAAACCAGACTTTAAAAGGAAACCACACAAAGACTACAGATTTCTAACAGGATTTACAGATCACAGCTATCCCAGCAAACAAAGTGACAAGGAACATTGTTTCTCAGTCATTTGTTATCCTCTGACTCACAAATAAAAGATTTTCACACAAAACAGTGAGATGGGGGTGAACAGTACCACAGGGTACCGTTCCAGAGGTCTTAACACCAGGCCAGCTTCCAGGTCTATACTTCCAGCTCCACACTTCCAGCTCCTTGGTCCTGCCTTGTGCTATCCCCAGAGGTGCGACTGCACCATAACCTGGTACTGCTGCCACAGAAAAGGTACTTGGACACATGCCCACAAAAGCAGCATACATTCAAAGCTCAATTGAGAGGACTCACATGTAGACTGAATCCATATAAAACTGTGTTATAAAAGACCTAATTTTACCCAGGCCTTTTATGCAAGTAAATCCAGCTACAGCACAGCACTGTTTCCCAAATGATGTTCAGATTGCTCTCACTGCAAGCTCTTCCAGTAACTTATACAAAAACCTAAACAAATCTTACATAAGAGTGTGACCCAGCCATCACTGCCTTCCACCAGATGGTCACTACAGAAGTTTATGTCCTGCGGCGTCAGCACACAGTTTCACAGAGCAAGACAGACAGTACAATAGTTGCTGACGGCTGCAGTGGCCCAAGTACCCCTGTGCAGAAGTACCATGGTCCCCAGCATCACCGTGCAGACAAAGCAAGATGCTCGAGCAGCGCTGAGCACACAGGTCACTTCTGAAAGGATATTCCAGAAATCACACTGGTGAAACACATCAGGACACACAGTGGTGCCTCTTCTAACTCTACCCAAAATCAGCAGGAACAAAGTCTTGCCCTGTGACGGGGTTGGAGCTCTCTCTCATCGCAGGAAGAGCTTGGAAATCAGAATCGTCACAAAGAGGCCACCTTGTGTCAGAACGTTTGTTCTCCAATACTGGCACATAGGACTTGTTACGTGCGATTGGTGGCCAATACTATTTGGACCTGAAAGAACTAAAATACATCTGGATATCCAGAAGACAGGATTTCTTCCTTCAGACATCCAACCCACTCAGAAAGCAGAGTCCCTTTCAACAACTTTCCCATTACTGTACTTCAGGCCTCACTGCATCAACACCTGCAGGTCAGAGCTTCTTGGTCTATAGTATTATTTACCTATGTACCTTAACACCTAATGAGTAGTTTTCTGCCACTGCCAATACTCGTGTATCATGAATTACTTCTGTATTTAAATTTATTTATTGGCAAAAATAGACTTAAAATTTTACCAAATTCTTGGTGAGAAAGAGCTGTGGTCTAGCCTGTTATTGCTTTAGCCTCAAACTATAGGCTTATGGAGGTGTTTTGCACTCTTGACAGAATGAAGTTGGATGAGAAATTATATCCACTGAGATATTTTAGGAAGTGCAAAGTGCCAAAATGTCTCCCCAGAGGCTGAGATCTGAAGGCTACAAGAGCTTCCAAAAATATCTGAGATCCCAGAGTCGTGTTGCTTGCGTGATACAAAGCAGTAGTCTACCACAAGCACACCATAAAGAACCTCGCAGTAGAGATATGAATACTGCTTAGAGAAGGAAAAGGATAACAACATTACCTGCCTTAAAGTCCAGTGTTAAAAAAAAAAAGTAGCTACTATTCTGTCACCTCTAATAAATGAAGTTATTAATAACTTCATCAACTGGAAATTATTAAATGCGACAGAATGGTCACCTTTGTCTAAAACAGCTAAGCATTATTACTGCTCTAGCTGATAATGCACAAAAGCCCTTTATCTATTGGGCTGAGGGCTGATGATGTTCCCCACCAGAAGCAGTTAACAGTCCACAACTAGTAGTCATGGAGTGAGCATGTTGTAAAAAAAGCAATGTCTCCATCTGACGCCAGAGCCTGAGAGAATTCACACCCTGTCCTGTGCTATCCCCACCTTCATCTGCAGCCGTCGAACACAGTCCTTATTTTTACCTTACACTATCTCCTTTTTTTTAAAAATAGTTGAAGATTCTTGAGCAAAGAGCATTTCACCACAGTAACTTCTGAGACATCAATTCTGACTCCTCATACTGTTGCTCTCAAAACAGGTAAGAAGGATTGAGTGCGCAGACACCTGTATTAACTACCAAAACAATCCACTTTGCTTGTTTTTGCAGAGGCAACTAATGATTCAGCTTGAGAACAGACGGATTTTCCTCTTGCAGGCAGTCCAACCCAGCCACCATCTTCACCAGAAGACTCTGAAGTCCATCTGATTCTGAAGTCCAGAACTGTCCAGAATTCCCAGCCAATTTTATACTGGGAGGAAAACTGCTTCTTGAAGCCTAAGAGGGAAGGACTGAAGCCATCAGTCATGAGGTACAAGCACAGACACTATCATAGCACAAAGCTGAAAGGACTGGAAACATGTTGAGGGAAACACAGGCTTTTCTTCTGCATACATACTCCAGTAAGGAAGGAGACAGTCTACCAGCAGTTAAGAAGACTACTACCATCATGTCACAAGTCATTATACACACTCGCCAAAAATGCCCCTCAAAAACTGGATAATAAGATTTTGAAGAGTTGCTAACTTGTTTTTAACACTGATGGCAACTCTTCTATTCCCTGGTAAGTTGTTCCATTGTTTAAATTAGCCTAAATGATTAAGAATTTTTCTCTTATTTCAAGGTTAATTGTGTTAAATCTCAGCTTCCAACTGGAAAATCTTATTATGACTGTAAACAAGACCTAAAACCCCTATTAGTAGGTATCATCCATGCATAAGCACCTGTACAGAACAGACTTGTCATCTCCCAACCTATCTTTAATAAGATGAGTAAATCACGTATCCAATACAGTTAAAAGGCACTCATCTTCCAAGCCCTAGATTTTTTGGGGGTCCTGAACTGATCTCAGAACTGAACAAAATTATGCAGTCACAGTCTGTTGGCTTTGAACATGAGCAACATCACATCCCTCCTTCAACCTGGTACCTCCATCTGCATTGCTGAAGCAACTATCTTCAGTGATCACTAGTACCCCCCCAAATCAGTGTTTTCCAAAGAAAACTTTCCATCCTACAAACACAGCCTGGTTCCCACATACTCGGTACTCAGCACTAAGCTGCATCAAACACATTTTTGATGGATTCACCGTCACTTAACTAGGCATTTCCAGTTATTCTCTAACAGTAACCTTATCTTTCTCTTTCCTCCTCCTCAAATAGTTTTTTAACCACAAACCCTACTGGCAAGATTTTAGTAGTATGGTCTCCAAGGGTTCATACAGATACTGTTTCAGTTGCAGTCCTGTTCAGATCTCTGGGGAAATTTGCACTAGAAATAGTTTTGATCCCTGTTTTCCCCAATAACTACATTTTTTTTTTTAATTATCTATTGTTAAGGAGGTTTTTAGACCCTCTAATGTGCATTGCATTTACTTGAGATAAGTGTTCTTTTTCTTAAAAATCAAAATTGGTCACTTGGATGAATTCAATTGGTGGAGCAACGTTCAACTTCAGATTCTAATGTTTTTTAAAACATTCCAAAATTCTTTTTATCTTGGATCAACATATGGATAATTAGTTTGTAGCTCTTTGGGTCATCCCTTTCAATTTTTTCAATAGTGAATCCTGGTGGGCAGCATTCCAGCCTTCTGCAACTCTCCTACCATACAAGAATTGGCTAAAAATTAACATTTATGAATAAGAGAGATCTTTGCTTTGGCTGTTATCTTTGGATATACCTTATCTAGATTTGCTGGTTTTTAAATATTAGCGAGCACCGTCTCATCCTCCTTTGTTATAAATTATATATGAAACCAGATACGGTTCAAATACCTCCTGTTACATCATAAACACAGCAAGCTGGGGGGTTTTGTTGGTTTTTCTGTTTGGATTTTTTTTTTGTTCTGGTTTGCTTTGTTTTCTCCTCAAAACACACAACTATTTCCTAATTTTATATTGGACTTACACCTAGATCTTTTCTCTTTGCATGTAAAAAATTGACACCTTTTCTGAACCTACATCACTGGTATCGTCACAATTAGCACATTTCCTTTCCCCCCTGCTTCTTTGTTTAAGTTTGCAATTATAGTCGCTGCCATTTACTTCCTCCTCCTCTTCATCCTCCCTATTTAATGTACAGAATGCTTTGTGTTTTATTAACACAGTTTCAGTGACTGTGGAATCATACCTTTTTGGCCATCAGTCTGATTTTGTTGAATGCTTTCTAGCTTCCATTAACACTTCCCTTTTAAAGGTACCTTCCCGGGCAGTTATCCTGCCAATTGTTTAAACTCGAAGAAACAGAGTATTCTAAAGCTCTTTACATTACTGCCTGATGCCATATTCTGTTTGCACAAAGTAAATACAGACAAATAACAATCACTGGTACCTAGGCAACTGTGGGATTTCAGGTCAGCTATTAACTCTTCTTTATCTGCTAGAACAAGGTCAACTATTGATTTATTCCACAGTGGGTACAGAACTGTGTGCATTAAAAAATGACCTATTCCTTCTAGAAGCCTTCTGGAAGTCTTTTTATTGGCATCATGAAATGTCAAGTAAATATTACCCGTTTTAAGCAGCCTATTTTGTTTGCCTCCCTATAAGAAGCATATACATAAGGAAATGTTTGTTCCATTCCTGAGGATGTCTCAGGGACCCGTTAGAAACACGTAATAGGTGAGAGATGGTTTGAAACCCAAATAACCTGAATTTGTCAGGAAATCTTTGTGTCTGCAGCTCTCACAAATGGTGAGGGTTTAGAAAGCATTATGTAATATCCATTTAATCACACATGGGACAACATGTCTGAAGTCCACCTCTACTCAAGTCTGGACGAAAGCATTAGCTAATGTTCTGTGCCCCAGGACTGGGCTGACCTCTTGCATGCTGTTCCATCCTCAGGGGACTTCTTTACTCCCTCCCTACCATCACATTTATTTCTTCCTCCCCGGCTTTGCTGTCTACCCAATTCCTCTCTTTGTACAGTAGCTTGGGAAAAATCACTTCAGGCAATGATTTTGAGTCTCTCAGATATGACGTTGAAGAGATGTGACCTGACACACAGAAGGGAGAGGGAGAAGATGGGGGTTACAAGCTAGCCGCAGCTGAAGACTCAGACAACCGTGAGTCCCCTGTAGGAGAAAGGGTAGGTTTCAGTGAGTCACCCAAGGGAAAGCATCCTGATCCTGAAAAAGAAATAGGAGCGAGGGGGATTCAGAGAGAAATGTTCTCCTGGCTTGAGGCTCTGAGCGTACCGCGAGAAGCAGCAGTGAGAGAAAAAGGGAGATCTGTGAGAACCATTGATTATTTCTTTGGCAAAGAAAGCAAAGCTCTCTATTCCAGGAAAATGGCATGTGGGTTTTTTTATGTCCCAAAAGATAAACGCTCTTCTGGTGGGCATACCTCTCAGCAGACACAGCACCAGGTGAACTAATGAAAGGTTTTATAGGGAGTATACCATTTAGCCCAGTTAAAATCATATCACTGTGCTGCAACTCAAGATGATGTTTAGAGAAAAAATAAACCAACAACAAATAACTTGGGAAATAACAGAAACCAACTTATATAGCGTATTTCCCCACCCCTTCTATGGGCAACCATTTGGGCACTACTTGGGCCAAAAAAAAGGATCAGAAACCTTACTGCAAGCAGGCTGCATTTTGTACAAGTCACTTCTCAGGACAGCAGTTCGTTCACACTGCCTGGGTGTCCTCATGAGCAAAGCAGAGGTAAGAGTCACCAGGACAGGGATGTTCTTGTCATTTCCATTTCATCCACAAACCCCACACCAGGAGCTCAGGGAGGAACAGCATCAAGGTGAACGAGCATAAAAGGGGCCAGTCGTCAAGCTCAAGCACTGGTCTCTAGGGAAGGGGCAGCAGCAACGGGGAACTGTTTATGTAAGCGATGCAGCTCCCAGGAGAGGGGAGCAGCAGTAGCACAGAGCAGAACGTGCTAAATACAGATTGTAGCAGGTGGTCCAAGAACTGGCTGTGATTTCAGCAACCGGTTTATCCAAGCTGGACGGAACTGCCTACCGCACAGGCCTGCAACAGCAAAAAGCAAGCTAAAAAACACAAAAGCAGAACAGGCAACTGAGGAGATTCAGCAATCACAGATTGCCAGCAGATGAGTTTCACCCTGAAAACATTCCCACAGATGTCAAGAGTGTGACAATCTAATGTATGAATAACACGGAAGCAAACCGGCCTCTTGCGACAGAATCACAGAATCATAATTTTGGCTGGGACCCACCTCCAGAGGTCATTTAGTGCAACCCCTGCTCAAAGCAGCCTTAACGAGATTTGGTTGGTTGGGCTGTGCCCAGTCAAGTCAAATACCTTCAAGGATGGAGGTTCCACAACCTCTCCAGACAACACATTCCACTATTTAACCACCCTCTGATCAGGTAGTTGCCGACAATAAAAATACCGCCCTCTGCCTTCTCTTCTCAAAGCTGAACAGGCCCAGATCTCACACCCTGCTCACATGCCATGTTCTCCAGCCCCCTGACCATCTTAGTGGTGCTCACTGGGCTTGGTACACTGTTTCACTTAGATGCCCTGGAGAGTCCAAACTGGATACAGTACTCCAGATGCCGTCCAACAACTGCTAAAGACAGAGGGTATCATTTCCCTGGGCCTGGTGGCTACACTCACTAACACAGCCCAGGATACAGTCAGGCACCTTTGTCACAAGGGCATGCTGCTGCTTGTCATCAATTTATTATCCATCAGGACCCCCAAATCTTTCACTGCAGAACACCCTCCTAGACAACCAGCCCCCAGTCTGTACTGCTGCAGGGTTTATTCCCTCCCAGATGGAAGGCTTGAAACTCGCTCCTGGTGAGTATCTTAAGATTCCTGTCAGCTCATTTCTCCAGCCTGGTCAGGTCCCTCTGAATAGCAGCCTTGCCCTTGGGCATTTTGACCATTCCCCTCCATTCTGTGTCTCTTGTGGACACAAAAAACTTCAAGAACAAAGAGCAAAGATCTCTCACAATAAATAGCAATTAGGACTCTTGCTGAAGACCATCAGTGATATTTTTAACGTTTCTGCTCACTTTGTGCTGTCCAAGCTATAAACAGATAAGCCCAATTCTTCTCTCATTTATAGCACTCTAAGCTTGAAGTCCATTAATTTTACAGATTTACATACTGGAACACTACTCTCCATGTGAGAGAGTGTATATGCATGCATACACACTCACACAGATGGCTCAAGAGATGCAACAACTGAAATAGGAACACCACAAGATTTTGGAGGAGCAGCTGGGCTGTGCAGTTTGGACCAAGGTATACACTCAAAGCCTAAGGTGGTAAGAGGAACCTTAGCTTTGGTCTTTCCTGACTTGAGTCCTCTGCACTGCATCTTAAACAGGCAGCGATATTTAAAGTCTGTTAACTTTATAAATAACACGAAATATTTCTGAAGACTTTAAAACATGCCATCAACCAAGGATGTTCCCATCATATCAACAAGTCAAGGATTCCTGATGATGATATATAGATAACTTCACCTGAAGGTTAAGTCATGAAGCATCTAACTCATTTATCTGTGTCCATGTGGAATGAGTTACCACCTATACTCATGTGAACAAACTCTTCCTCAAAGAGCTTATAAATTGAGAATGATGAATAGCATACAAAGATTAGGGAAGACAAGCTATTTGGTCAAAAGAAACAGAATGTATATCATACACAATGTAAAATACCATCTGACTTGCACCAGCTTTTCCACATGCAATAGCTAGTTGGCCAATTCCTTGCAGCAATTTTTCATCACAGAAGTGGATCATGAGGAAAGACAAATATTTCAACAAGTTTCTAAGCAACTGAAAAACAGTGCTTTGCAAGGGATATATTAAGTCAATGTTTAATCCTAGTCTTTACTGGGAAATAGGGTGAAGTTTTGTTTTGAGGTTTCGTTTTTTTTTTTTTTTCCCCCCTAACCAATTGTTAGGTTACACTCAATATCTTGATATGAACAACACAGTTATAGTTTTCATGTGTATTTATCAGCTCAGGTAAACACTGCCAATTGTCCTAGTCCTACAAATATTTTACAGTGTACTGACTAAAGTGAGGGGAAAGGACTTTCCTTCACATGAATACACTAGCACCATGTGTCCCACCCGTGGGGAAGGAGAATCTGCCGTGCATTAAGGTGCTGGTAACTTACCCCAAACATCTGCCGAAGGTCAGGATCTCGAAAGCGGAAGGGAATGTTAGACACATGAAGTCGTTTTGGAGTGGATTTGCTCTCGTTATTCTCACTGCTCTGTGTCTGTGATTGCTGTCCATCTGTCTGTGCCCCTCCTTCTGTCTGCTGAAATCAAAAAGACAAAAGTGTGCGCATTAATTGAAACCACACAAGTTCCTTTCACGTGCTTTGTCTATCTCTTTTTAGGTATTAGTATTACACTTGCAACTGCAGTATCTGAGCTTTTGACAATTATTTTGATAAAGCCAGTAATGCTTAACAATTGATCTGTTGTTCTTCCCCTCCCTTTCCATGAGTAAACAGTAATGAGATCTCAGCCTTCCTCCCCTCAGATCACCTTTTAGCTGAGTAGATTTGCCTTTGGTTTCCTTAAATTGCTTCTCTCTTTTCCCCCTGTTCTTCCTCACTTCAGCTGCCACCATATGAAAGCTCTAATGAAGAGGCGGATCTTTCATATCCTGAAGCTGGGAGGTAGCACCGCCACTCTAATCTCATGTGGCAGGATGTGCATACAATCATCAAAATCCCACAGCTGAAGTGGCAGCTCTTCACCGGGCCAATACCAGAAATGCATCCCCAGGCAAAATGGCATCTGCTCCGTCAAGCTCCCTTCAGAGAAATATTACCCCAAAAGAAGATCTATAATTAAATGGTAAAATCCATATATGAACAGCTTATGGATGTCTTGGATCAACTTTTCTCGTACATTTAAAAGTCAGCCCAGTGACAGGAAACAGTTATTACCACTACAGGATTTCGAAAAACTTCCAAGTGGTACTTTCTGCTACCAATTCCACAGCTAAAGCAAGGGAATTTGTTCCAGCATTCCCAAGTACTGACTGGGTACAGCAAACCCAGGTCGAGGGGTGGGCCAGAGGTACCTGTGCACAGAGAAAGTACAGCAAGAAGGCAGAGGAACAAGGGAGACCAATGTGCCAGAGGAGTGACCTAATGCCCCCACAGAGATGATGGGCAGTGGAGAAGAAAGGAAGAGAACCCCAGCTGCTTCTGTTGGGCTTGGACTGAGAAGTGGTAAAAATTGAGCACTAAATATAAAGGTAAAGCCCCTCTGCAGGGGCTTCTCATCATCTGGCTTGATGAGATAACGGTATTTTTTCCCACCTTAGTCAGAAAAATGACCTCAAAAACTCAGAGCTCCGGAACAAAGTAGACTACAATTTGATTGGGTTTATTGCTTTGTCCCTTTCCAAGGCAAGCATTGACAGACCAAGGTAATCAAAAACCACCTACCCACTCCCTCCATCTCCTGCTGCTTGCCTCAGCCTCCTAGGAGTCATGCTTTGACCACCTGTGTGATGCACTTTTAAGTGTCATTTCATTTCTTTAGATGTCAACCTGACTTCTTCCTTAACCCATTAAGTGAAAAGAAGCTCTACGAGAAGGCAAGGACAGTGTAATTGCTACAGTCAGCCTTTTTTAGGCACCTTCAAGAACACACGCAGGTCTTAAGCTAAAGATTTAAGAGTAGGGATTTTTTCATTGCTTTGGGGCCTTTTTTCCCCTGATTTAAATATACAATTTGTTTACCAAAGAAGAAAGAAATCTCAGGGGAGTTGCCCACGCTGACCCCCCAACCACTGACGGGACTTACTAGATTGTTGTGCTCATCATTCAATACACAACACTTCATGAATATATGGAAAGAAACATCTCTCCACAGATTAACTAAACTGGTGACATTAAGAGAGCTTCTTCTGGCCAGAAATGTCTCTTACAGACATGACCTTGAACTTGTATATTGGTTACAAAGCACTAACAAGAGCAAGCAAACAGTAAGCACTGGGGTCTTGTCATGCTGAGCAAAGCAGTGGCAGCTTTCCATATTTTTTAGTAGGGCTGCACAGGCAGCACAAAACACATTTGATCTGGTTCATACAAATTAAGCTGCGATAGAATGAATGGAGATACTGCCCCGCAAGTATCTCTACTCCCCAGAACTGTGCAAGTCTCAAGAGAAGCCTAGCAGGATGGAGCATTTTTATTTGGCTAAGTTCATCCATCCCCCAAACACGAAGTTTTCAAGAATAGCTTCTGAAACTTCCATTTGATCATACATAAAAAGATGCTTCCCACTCTCCAAGTTCTTCCTCTTCTCCTATCCTCTCCTCTATGATAAAATCCATCTCCAAACATACAGAGAGTGCACCCTAGGGGAAGAATCGATGCAGCTGGCTTATGATTAACTCACACTATGCTATTTGGTGTTTTTATTTTTATGACTCCATCAGAGTCCTTTGCTCCTCAGGGAAAACCTGTCCAAGAACAAAACACAGAGGTAGCCCATCCATCACCACCGCACACAACGCCTACAAGTGAGTGCTCCAAAATAACTCCCCCAAAAAATCAACACTCCTGCTAGAAGGGATCTCTACAATCCATTTTGGAGCCCTGCTAGTGCAATTTGCCAAATCCCATGTTTTCTATGGCTTTGCATGGAACTGGCATTTGGGCAAATACCCATGCACACAGGTGCATCTTCAAACATACACACTAGTGCATCTTCTGCAGCGTGAATGAGGAAAGGCACAGATTCTGAACAGGGACGACAAAAGTGTTTTAGTCTTTAAATTCAAATATAGGTTGCAGAGGACTGGATCTGCCGCTTCCACAGAGGAAGAAGCCAGGAGGTCATTTGCACTCCTTTCCCATCCATCTGTTCACAGGCAGAGGGCAGAACTCCTTTCTTACCAAGGGTGCGATATATCATGTACATTGGCCTGCTCAAAACCACACAGCTGTTCCTGCACATGGCAAAGTGCTGCCACCACACAGGAGTTATTTTGCAGCACGTGTAAAGTGTACAGTAAGACAAAGGCTTCAAAGAGGAGAAACAATAATAGAAAGAACAGCGGATCTCAGTTCACTCTTACCTTTTTGACACTAAGAGTCCCCAAACGCTTCTCAAGCTTTTACATATCCTGATTTTTCAGCAGTAGCTTAACATTAAATACTTTCTTTCTCTGAATGCTGTAGTTCCCTCATTTCTATTGTCCATGGCCCTAAGGTAAGATTTGAACTTTCAGCCGCTGTAACATTAGCTCAATACATTTGTCTACTGCCACACATTCAGCTAGAACACAAATGAAAGAAAGAGTCTCCTCAGATCTTGGTGTTTTTTTTTTTTCCTTTTATAGTTATTCCTTGTCTTAACTCATTAGGAAGGAGATGAAAGGAAGGGCCTGGAGCCTGTTCTCAGGCAGCACATAATGGAGACTGGCAACAGCACTACCCTCACCAAGCCAGATGATAAAAGCCCGCATTTCACCGAGTGCCCGCTCCCCACCCTTACTCCTTCCCACATTGAGTTGCAGCTCCTTCCTTCTGGCCTCACATCAACACTTCGCAGCAAAGAACCGGCCCTCTCCGCTGCCGACAGCGATTCAGCTCAGAAGGGAGAAAATACATGTTCCCTAGGTCTCAATGCCTGTCATCAGGCAACACAGAGACATGCTGCGGCACAGATCCTGCATTCGAAAATAGTATTGGATCCACCTTCTCTCCTCAGCATAGTCTGCATAACGTATACTTAGAGGTGATAACGTTGTTCACGCCGGCACACGCAAGCTTTGAGTTCTGCTCAAGGTCACCGAGAAACACATCAGAGTTCAGGACACGTGCAATGTGTGCTTCACTTTTAACTACTTGCTGCCTGTGCCCCCGTGCCAGCTCCTCCGTTACACCCGCTAGCAGTAAGGAAACCCTAAGCAAGAAGAGGCAGCTGCAAAGAGAAGCGTGGATGTATACATGTGCATGTACGCATGTAAAAGGGGAGGACACCTACCAATATGAGGGTGTTCTGAAAGGTTTGGGGGCAGCTCTGCAACCATCTTCCCACACCTCGACTAGACTCTTCTGTCCTACAGCAGCTGGTGAACAAGCAATTGCTGAGGATTTCTCCTCAGCAGGAGGGAGGCAGGGGCCCCAGCGCAACCTGAGCTCTGAGCAGATCTCCATCTGCATGGCCAGACAGAGGGCTACCTCTCCAACCAGCCCAGCAAACACCAATGCAACAGGCCAGCACATGGACTATTAATACCCAGCACATTCTGTTTTCATCTCCCACTTGCTAGAACTGGAACCACTTCAGGTCCAAGTTATAGAAAAGCAAAAAACAACCCCCTGTCCTCTCTCTCAGGAAGCAGGCGGTCCAAAGTGTTGTGAATCATAATGAGGAGGTTAAGAGCCATAAATCACTGCAAAGAAAATATTTACAAAATACAAACTGTAACTAATAACTATATTTAAAAGGGGACTTGGTTGGCTTACAAGATCTGGGAGACAGACTGTGCTCACTCCACTTGTTTGGATCAAGAGCTTGAGGAACTGTGTGGAGACAAGGACTGAACACTATGACTGGCAGAAGGCAATCTTCCCACTGCAAAAGAGAGTGCAGACAACGTGGGAAGATGTCTGCATCAAAACAACCAGTCCCAAAACAACCCACCAAGGAATAGATATCCACTGAGCAGGTTTGGTGGAAAAACAAGTGAAGAATTAAGCACTAGGCACAAAATCCCCCTCCTGCCCCACCACACTCTACCAGCGTAGGACTGAGGTCCTACACATCCAAGAGCAAAGGGCATGGGAACTTCTGCTGCTTAGACTACACTTGTTTAGCAGACAGAAGACTGCAGGGCTAATAATCACCTTTCAACAGCAGTAAATGTAATTTTAGAATTATATCCATGTACTTGATTTTTTAGAGATGCCAGAAATGTTATATTGAAAAAAAACCTGGGCTACACTACAGCACAACTAACAACGTGCCCAAGTACTTTCTATGCCAACAAACAGACCCCAAACAAAAAAAAATTGTTATGGACATACAAAATAGTTCAAAGCCTAGCAAAAGTTATTTTCATTATAGTCCCATTAACTCAGGGCATATTTTTTCTGATTGCTAGTCACCTGTTTTCAGACACACTGAAGCTTACACCATTTTGTTCACTTTCCTCATTAAAGAAAGATATACCCCACCTTAAGTCAGAATACAAACCTGACATAGGAAAGTACATAGGAAGCTTTGCTACCTATCCTGCACAACAAAGACATCTCTGATGTGCCAGGTAACGTTTTTCCATGTAGTGATGTTTAAAATTACTTTGTTTCTCTGAGCAGTATTTTTTTCCTAGGATTCTGTGGTATTTTTTTCTTTTTTTTTTTTTTTTAAATTTTTCATTTAATGAAGTGGTGAAATGAAGCCCCCTGAAAGGCCTGAAAGGTTCATGACCCTTCATGAACAATTCCAGCCCATTCCTCACAAAACAGGGATGCCCTGACAAGTTGAAGGAGGTAGCAAGACTTCCTGAGCTAGCGGTCACCCCCGGATCACTCCACTGACAGTGGCAAAACAGCAGCCATACACTGACAGACTAACATCCATCCAACCCACTATCCTCTTTCTGACAGCAGCCAAATAGAGCATCTGTGGAAGAACATAAGAACAGGACAAATGTTCGGTGATGTTTCTCCAGCAGAGTCTCCCAGCCTCCAGCAAACTGAGCCAGTTCATGTCTTTGCAGCCAGTCACTGACCATGAATTTACCACCCATGAAATGGTTTAATGAGTTATTTGAGCCTGTTTATACTCTCAACTTCCAAAGAATCCCATGGACAAGAGTTTCACAGCTAAATTCTTCATCATATGGAAAAAAAACACAAGAAAAAAAACCACCCTGTTTTTATCAATAAGTGCCACCTGATTATTTCCTGCATGCATCCTAGTAACTGAATGGGTAAGTTCCCTATTTTATTTCCTATACCATTCACAATTCTATGTACTTGTAATATGCCTTCATTCCTGTCAGCTCTTTTCATAAGTGAAGATTTCATTGCTTCTCATAAAGAACCTGCTACATCCCTTCCATCTTCACTATTATCCTTCCCTGTACTACTGCTAGATCTGCTATAACCTTTGAGATAGGCAGAAGTACCACAGCTGTATACTCTAACATAATGATATTTGCTGATTTACTTCCTATTTCTCTTTCAAAATAATTTTTAAATCTGCCTCACTGTCAGAACTTGCAGACTTGTGTCTAATAATCTGCCTCATACGCAAAATAATAAAATAATCCGCCTTATAATCAAAGCAAATTCCTGATGTTAAATGTCAGAGTTTGTTACCTCAAGACAGCAATTTCCAAGCTGAGGTGGCCAAACAATCAGCAGCTGGCTACTTATTTGAAGCTAGTTCCTCATGTCTACCCGCTCAGCAGTATCAAAAGATAAGTGAGAATATTCATTAAACATATTCTTCACCTGAAATACCTCACATGAGCAATTGCTTTAATTACTAAAGTGATGAAAAGTAATTACAGAGGAAAATTCCGCAATCTCAGACTAGGCAAGAAGTACCCAAGGGAAAGTCATCATTATAACATCATCTATGTGTTACAGAGTCAGTTAAGTAACCCTTGGTGCTGTTGGCTCCCTTCTTTCCAAACCCTTGGTCAATGTATGGGGCACAGCCAGACAGCCAAGCAGCTTTCCTGTCTTACTTCTGAACATGATACATAGGGGTGCCCCACCACAGATGTGTCTCCTTTAAGAAACCAGAAAGTCAATATCCCTTTATGGTACAGCAGGTGAGTTAAATACGTTTCAGTATGGCACATGAAGAAGCCGAGAGACACAATGCTCCGTAATTAAATAATGCTTTATATTGGTTTGTGACAACATAACACCCAGGAAACAGCACCTGTCATATTTATGCGAAGTAATTCACATAAACTTATTCCTCTACTTCTGTACTTCCAGCTGCATTCCATAATTTATACAGACATACAAATTCTTCCCTCTGACATTAACAAAAGAAATGAGTTGAATAATCAGCTCACAGTATTAAGTGCATTGCATTTACTATCAAGCAAGCTTTTTTAGTTCAGCGGATGATTAATCTTCCCTCTGCGGGTAGAGTAGCAGGAGATGCAGCAAGCTGACAACTGCTCTCGGCTTCTGGCCATGCACTCCGTACACTTACCTTGCAACAACGGCATTTGCTGGTTCCCTCCAAGAGCTGCTCTAATTCATTAACCCAGCAAAAGAATTGGACAGCTTTCTGCCAGGTCAGTGAATTAAAGTGGCTCACGTAAGGAATGCCAGAGCCAGTACACAGGAGTGGGAGGCTGCACTTGGAGCCAGATCTCTCCTTTCTGACAGCAGTGAATCTTTAGATCAGCTCAGCTGCCAGAGGTACTGCAGCCTAATTAGCATCTCCACTTGCAGCTATCTGTGCCGGGTGTCTCCATTAGGGATAAGCGCACTAATGTAAACCAAAAAGGGGGAAGGGGCAAGAAACCAGGCGACCCAGCACATTAAGAAGAGAAACACAGAGCGTCAATGGTTTAAGAGACAGGCTGCAACAGGCAGACCGAGTAGGCCAAATATGGTCTGGTACCTCTGTCTATTTTTAATCTAGGTCTTTCAGCTGTGCTTTGGGACAGTATCAAGAGAAAGGACAGATGCTTGGAGATGAAGACAGTGAGACCCACATGCCAGGCAAGGAACAAAGCCCCACAGATGAGGCTTGATCCTAAAATAAAAAAAGATTCCAAAATATTAAGCTGTTTGTATTACACCACCTATTGTGCCAATTTCTTTTCCATGCCCTTGCTCTGAGAGCTTTAAATGCTTTCCACCACACTCAGACCTCCAGAACCAAGCTCATCCTTAGCTGATGACACCAACCGGTCATGCCCCTTTGCTCGGGGCTTTTAAACTGCGTAGGAAGGCATGGACTTTGACTCTCAAAGTTTAGTTTACTTAAGTTTACTGCTGATGTTTGAACTCATGCTTACAGATCACTGCCTATTAAGTCAGCCCTGGTAACCTCAAATCACTCGATCTGACTTGCCCACCAGAAACTACCAAGTTTCTGTGAAAAGGTGCTCCCACCCAGCGTGCAAGGGATCGCATTATAGACCCCATTACATTGCTGCATAACATCTTACCAACCAGACGAAACTCCCCTTTCCACAAGGGACCTTTAAGTCACCCCATATTCTCTGTTACTTTTGCAATTATCCTAAAGGCTGTCAGCCTGAAAAGCAGGAAATCCCTGCCATCTGAGCGCACCTTTCGCTATCTTGCTCTGTCCTGTCAACTGGATCAAGCACAGGCCTTGTTCTTAAAAACAAGGAGAGACCTTATCTGTCTGGCTGAAGGAATTTCTGGATCACCCCATGGGAGCACAGGCTTCAAGTACGCAGTTAAAAAATCTGCCAGCTGTTCGGTCTGGGGTATCGCCTTCACACACGACAGCAGCTGCACTTGTCAGTCGCAATAATGGGAGGGAAGGATCATATATCACCCACCACGACTTTTGTTTCAGCAAGACAACAAAATGGTGAAAGGAAAAAGGGCCTTAAAGCACAGCAGCCCAGTCCACATGGATTGAACACATATGTCAAACAAGTAACAAGCAGCATATGTGATGGACAAGATGCTTGATGTTAGCTGAAGATGTTCAAAGTGAAATAACCAACCTGTTCTGATGTATTTTAATAGCATGCTTTAGCTTGAGTAACTACTGAGCCTTCTTCCTTCCCCTAGTTCCTACATCATTAATCAGTGCACTGAGAAGGAGAAAACTTACAAGCAATTACATCCCAAAGGCACACCGCAGAATCAAAATAACTTTATACAGAAGGAGTCCTAGACAGAAGGATAAAGGGACACAGAAGATCCAGGACCCCGTGCATGTTAAAGTCTGGCATGTGAAAGGCCCTTGGCTGAAGCGTCTTCCCCCTCCCCTCTGGATTTCTTCATGTCCCACCATCTGGGATCCTCTGGGTTTGATCAGTCCCAGCCATAGCAGCAGAAGCAGCAGCAACAAGCTCGTCTGCACCCTTACCCTTTTCCAGCTAGCTATGGTCTGCGAGCCTGACTCTGCACGCTCAGCTCACACATCTTTAACCACATCAAATGGTCAGACCAGACGTGTCCACCTGTTTCCAACAGCCAATACAAGTGTTACGTGTTATTCAGCCTGTTTCTCGGATAACCCCTGCCAGTCAGGCTCCCTCCGCAGCCTCCTGGCAACACTGCTGCCTCCCAGCAGTCTCCCAGCAACGCTCCCTCCTGCACAGATGGGCTCCCAGTCCCTCCTCACAGGCTAGCCAGCCTCCCCTCACGCTGCGGGCTCCCCAGGGCCGGCATTAGTTGATGAAACACAGAGCTCGGCCCTGCAGCACTGTGGAGATGGCTCCTAATATGGAAGAGGAGCGGGACGGTTGGCAAGAGCTTATATCCAAGGTCAAGGCTCGCATCATTTCCATTAAAAAGAAATGCTCTTAAGCTCTGGGCAAGGATGGGAACAGCAAAAATTCATGGGGAAAGCCACTGCCCTGTTTTATTTCACGTTTCCAGCTTTCCCATCCAACTGGCAGTGCTCAAGATAGCTGTTCGCTGGAGACGGGAACCCAGATCTTATGGGCTGGAAGGACATCGGACAATCTGATACTAAAACGATGACTCGCTTTTCTGCTCACTGCACCAGCTCTAAGTTTTATTTCCAACCTGATCTTTTCTCATCCACATTTGTGTTTGCTGAGAAAGGCACCTGAAGTTCCTTTTACACACTATCAATGAGCTTTACAGGGTTTGTACTCTTTTTCTTCTTCAAGATGCTGAAGTTGCAGCGTTCCCAGGATGAACTAAAAGATATCTTATCAAAGTCATAGCCAGCCGTGTCAACCATGCAGCCACTGCCCATTGCAGAAGGAGCAGAGGTGCACGCCAGGAACCATGCACACTTGAGCTGGCACTATCAGTTCTTCCAATCATTGGCACTGAATTCACTCAATACTTGCAGGGGGAAAAATAATCTCTACGAGCCAAACACCCAACTACAAGTAAAACTGAAAGCATTAACAGATTAAATCCGCCCCTGAGCACCAAAGGCTCTCACCATAAGGCTCTTTATTAGGAAGTTAAGTCTTAACAAGTGGCTTAAGGGGTGGATAAAGCTTTTCCTGGGATAATCTGCCAGCATGTTGCCCAGTGCCAGTTCCAGGCCACGGGAAGAAAGCAAAAAAAAAAAAAATTATAAGAAGGTAAAAATCTTTGTTTGGCAAATGGATGCCCAGCAGCTGAGAGGTCCTCTCCTGACTTTGCCCTCCAGAGTTCCCTGCAATCTTCAGAAAGTCAAAGAGAAGTATTTTTCTACTCTGCTACCTTCCTGAAAACAAAACCACATTGGGATTACACCTACAATGCATGTGCTCACCCTAATCCTTTGTACTGTCAACCTCCCAGAATTTGCCTCCATCACATTCATTTGAACCACTCACCAATTAACACAAGGTAATTAACACTTTTGTAAAGGACTGTCTTCAGACAATGCACCACAACCCCAAGTACTACCGCTCTCTGCGGACACCTATTTATGAGGGGAACATGCACAAGGGGAGCAGCAGGAACCCAGTAATCGAAGGTCAGAAGCCATGTTTTGTTTATAATTCTCTCCTTTTCAGGTGTACCACTAATTTGCTGCATACTTAAGAAACAGTCAGCAATCTAATCAACAGCTGCTTTTTCCCCAAGCACTGTGCTGCTCTCCTGGCTCTGCACCCTTCTGCACTTACTGCAAGAGATCCGTTCTGCGTGCTGGCCGTGTTCGTGCTCTGCTCTCCATGCGGCTGCGTGCTTCCATAGAGCGTCAGATTGTGCTCGCTGGTCTGGCCTGCATAGTCCTGAGTGTGTGGCACCCCATACTCTGTGGGAATCCCGTTCTGTGGGGGTGGCGGAAATGGGATTGTGGTGAATGGCTGCACCATTGCATCAGGAGTTGCTGCTGGCTCCTGGTTACCCTGAAGAAAGGGAAAAGGAGATAACAGCTTTATACTACAGAAAATGGATCAAAGCATCAGCCTGAGAAATATATACACACACCACATTCACGTGAATATTCCACCCACTGCCACCATAACATTGCAGTCTTCTATTATCTTCTCTGTCAAAAAGAGCATGCCTCGCTCCTCTGAACCGTGACACTGTTTTCTTAATATTTCTTGGGCAACTCTCTTGTTACCGGGTGGCATACGGAGAAGAAATTATGGGGCTTGCAAATTGCATACCCCTGTAATCTCACACAGGACTTTACACAGAGTAAGACATTATTTAGGAGGAAGAGGCACTGAACAATTAGAACGGAGAAGGAAACACAGAAGAACAGAAGTACCGTATCTGGCAGCTCTGCTCACAAGCAAGCACAGTGTGGCTCAGAGCACACTCCGTTGTGTTAAAGTGAGAGAAAAGTAGTACTCATTTTAAAAATTATCTGTGCAGCAGCCCCCTCCTTTGCTCTGGCAGCACTGAGTACAGAGCACAGGTGCCCAGGTACCAGTCACTGGAATATCCCATTTACTTTGTGCTGACTGTGCAGAAGACACCAAAGAGCTGTGGGACCCGAGTTGAGAACACAAGCCTGGAGCATGCTCACTCTCTCCCCAGTCCTGAGCATCACTACCATCACAGAAGGTATTAATTACCCACTCCTCCCTAAGCTTAGGGTATGCCACAGAGACCTCTATGCTAGGATACTGGACTTTTTTAGCAGCTTTTAGCACTGCTTTAGATGTAGTTGACACCAACCAAATGACTCTGAGACAGACAGCTGACCATGCAAAAGATAGCCCCCAAAGACAGTAAAAAACCTACCCCACCATGCCTGAAAACCACTCGGAAGCAAACACGAAAGCATGCAGCCCTGCAGTCACCGCAGGGATCTCACTGAAGGGGGAGCAGCGAGCCGCGTTCAGCCACCTGGGGCGAAGGAGAACAGCCGTGACATTGAAACCCAACCCTGGGAAGCCCAGGCTGCTGCACCACTCCTACTGCTTCCACCGCCGCAGCAGAAAAAAATCCACGGAAAAGATTTATGATAGGAGGGCTGTTTGATTTATGTGTGTGTCAACAGACTAATCCTGATTTTAAATTTTGGCTGCTGTTCCAGCCCTGGGTCCTCCCCCACAAAGCCCAGAGGTGCTCGAGCCTATCCTGACACCAGCATGCTTAAATCAATGGAGTAAAAGAGAAGCAGACCTTATCCTGCAGATAGGAAAGGCAGAGCAGGAATTACCAAGCAGCCTTTCAGCAGAGAGCGTGCAGGGGCTGACAGACCTCCAATGAAGCTGGACAAACCTTTCAGTCCCTTTATCAGCCTACCTGCAGCTTTCCCTTCCGGGCGAAGGAAGCAATGATAAATGCAGCGCACCTCCAGCCACCACCAGGTCATTCAGACACTGGCTGAATCCCAAATTTGCTCTGACATTAGTCTATCTGGTCTGTCTCCCCTGGGGTCCACGTGGCCGCACGCTCCCACTGCTGGGGAGAAGGAGAGGGAAGGGCATTCAATACCACTTAGCAAAGCCGAGCTGCAGCCTTGGCCTGCGCCAAACGACGCATGGTTTCATTAACTAAAGTCTGGCTGCTGCAAAGCCTTGCTGCTTGCAGAAACACAAAACTCCGCAGCCTTATCTGAGAAAGAGAAATTCAGGCAAGCGTGCCAGCAATGGCCAGAGCTCAGTTCCTTGCACGCACTCCCCCGAGCTGTTGCAGCCCCGCACGGTGTGCTAGCAGCTCTGCGGAGGTTTTTCACACATGGAGCACATTTTATGAAAGCAGGGCAGGGGTACCCCTACCCCCCCCCTCCCCCCAAAAAAAAGAGGGCAGCTCCACCAGCCCTCCACTTCTGCTCGCTCCTTTGCCGTTCTCAGCTTCAAAGCAAGGAGCTTCTGACTCGAACCTAAACCATCATCAAAATCTGCAAGGTGAGTTTTACAGGTGGGGAGGGAGGAGAGGCTGAACGATGGCCATCCCACAGCAAACCAGGTATCAACAACCCCATCACTCACCTATTCAGAGTATTTATCTCCTGTCACAACAGCTGCACTCTGTCCGTATCCTGCCTCTTTTTCAAGTTCTTTTGCATACAATATTTAATTTTATCCAATTGTCTGTGTGCTTCCATATAGCCCACGCTGTCTGTCCCTTTCTTGTGTTTAAAATAGGAGCTATGTATGAAACGGATTTTTTTTTTTTTTTAATTAATTTCAACAATTGGTAGGGTAATCCCAGGAAAGCTGCAGTACCAGAAACTATTTCCAATTTTCTTAGAACAAGCTAGATTTACAAGCCCGTAGTACCCCAGATCGAAGGAAGAGAATGCTAATTAGCCACAAACAAAACCTATTCTACCATCCTCTCAACGGTGCAGGGCTGCTCCCCAAAGGACATACTCCAGCATTTTGTTTAATCTCACTCTTAGACTACTTAAAATGCCAGCCCATAAACCTTATATAATCTTATTTTCAGTGTTTTTACCCCTCAGTTAATACTGTTCCTTCCAGCTTAAACACATTTCAACCTTTTAATTGATGAAGAGGGAGAAAATATTTATCTACAAATGTTTGAAGAACAAAAAATGCTCTCTCTTTCTTCTGTTGCTTGTGGTGTTTTGATAATACATGTTTATTTTGAGCTTAATCACACCACGCAACCCAAAATATCCTGGTAACTTTATTTATTACTTCTCTCTGACCTTCCTCAGATTTTCAAATAAGGGATTTCTGGTGTAAAATGAAATGTTTTTAATACCATTGTCACTTCCTCCCCACCCACCCCCCCTCATCACACTAACAAGCAAAAATCCTATCTTTTATTACAAATGTATCCTTAATTTAACATCTCTGGTTATCTGTGGATCTATCACCATTATGCTTGTCCAGGTTTCATCATCCCACAGAGTATCTGTATCTCAAGTTATATTTCTCTTTATATGATTATGTGCATGTATCCCACCTGATTTTTTTTTGGTAATTTTAATTTCCTTTGATGCTTTAGAATCGCTTTTCTTCTGTTTCCACTAGTGTCTACAGAAAAGGACTCCTGATGAGATTTCACGGCATACTGATACCCTCCAAACCCAGAGAAGATTCTACCTCTTCTGTTATTCTACCAAATTTCAACATTTACACAACACTTCATATTTTCAAGAACTAACACAGGGGAAAAAAAAAAAAATCCCATTTATCTTCAAACATAGAATCTGAACTTCTTTCTCTACTTCTAATCCACGAGGGAAAATCCTGCAGTCAGAGGCGCTGCTTTTCCCACTTCTCAGGTGGTATAAAGAACATGGAGAAACCCCCAAACTTCCTGGTGAAGGTACATATATAGGAGGAGAGCCTCAACTGAAAGTATTTTGTCTATCCAACCTTGACAACATACCTCACTGCATTGCCAGTCCTGCGTGTTTTGGCTCATGAAATTCTCTTAAGCATTGACCCAAATGCAACAACAGGCCAAGATGAATATGTCCAAGAGTAGTCACCATCCCCAAACACATACAAGGATACCACCACAGGACTAGAAAAGTCCAGCTGCAGCTCCCCACAAAAACTACTGTCATCTTCAACTTGTGTGACGGCATGAAATAAATCTTAACTAATGTTCAAGAGCAGACAGACGCTTCTTTCAGCCACAATGCAGCATGACTGGCAGTCTCCAGCAGGGGAGGTTGAGGGACTTTTGGCTTCAGGAGTAGTTTCGGCAGTTCCAGGTTAACCAATTCCCTCCATGAGTTTGTGCTGCCATGTATCGACTCACACCAGCTGTCATCCCATGCTCACCAAACTAAGAAAGGCTGTTCAATACAGCTGGAACTCAGTGTAAATTAACACACGTTCATTAAAAAAAAGGACATAAAACTTCAGCACAATATATGGTAACCTACAGTTCAAAGAAAACTCAAAGAAAACCAGTAATTCTTATGTTTTCTGTTCATTCTGTTGCTCTGCTCCCATAGAAATCATTCATCCACATCAGGTAGGAATTCCAAGCAGCTCCCCTCTTGCAAAATGTTGGTATCTGATTCATCAGCACCCAAGCCCTCAGGGCACAGAAGGGATACAGGACAGTCATCTGGGTTCCCCTTTCAGGCCCCCATTCTCAGCCCTACAAAGGTCCAGCCATGTCCTTGCAGGTGCCATCTTCCTTAGGTGAGGGTTTTGCCCACACAGCTTAGTACAAACCCATCCCATGTTTTGTTTTAAAAAAAAAAAAAAAAAAAATCAGTGAAAAATCCCTAATGGGGACACATTTCAAAGAGTTTATGCAGCTTTAACTTAATTAACAAACTTTGTAGCTCCAAGCTAAGCAGAGGAACGGTAAGTAACTGCACACAGGGTACCTTGCAGAAGGGTGGGAGCTGGGGACAACATCTCAATGAGGAGCAACGTGGTTCAGCAAATGCGATGTAGGATGAATTCTTTCAGCAGACAGCAGGTGGTGATCCAAGATCACGGCACTGGAGCACCAAGAGCAAATGCCAGAAACACACACAAAGGCCTCCTACTTCCATAAAACTGTCAAAGATCAGTCTATTTTGTGAAGGGCTGGTTTTGTTTTGCTCATTAGAGAAACGGGTGTAATTACAGGGATACAAAAGGAGCCTTATAGCAATGCAGCTCCAGATTCATTCTGTATCAGTACACCATAATATGCATAGATATTAAAGCAAAACCAACCAAATAAAAATTATGATCCTGGTAAAGCTAAACTGGTACAATTTCTGTGTAGACATTTCCATGCAAACTGCCACGAGGTAAACAGTCTGTGCTGTCCATAACCCTACTGTGAGTCATAAGCATTAGAGAAATGCTACAGCATGTAAACATCAAATAATCTCTTAAAAATACCTTTCAACTCTGGTAACCCCCAAATCATTGTGATAGATGTGAGTATATGACTATTAGTGGAATGAATGGGGTTTCTAATGGGTATGCCTTCACTGAACTCATTTTATGAAACCTTGAGCCAACTGACTTGCAGCTAACGGAGGCAATTAACCTGTTTGTGAAGACCAGTGTGTTTCAGGCTACCACTGTTTGCTCTCTGCACTAACCTAATCCCTTCTGTAAACAGCAAAAGTGTTTGTAGCTCAGATCTGCGGAGCCTGGTGCCACCGTTCAACCTGAAGCTGCTGCCCACCCTCACCTCTCCGCAGGAAAAGGATCCTTTTGAGAGACGGAGATGCGGGGACACACCATCCCTCCTCCAACCCAGGTCACAGCCTCCTGTCAGGCAGGCAAATGTGACATGAGCCTCCAGAAGCGGCCAAGCACTACTCCCCAGCTGTATACAGACAAGAGAAAAAGAGCCTACCACACAGTGCTGCTGCCCAGGAGCAAGAAAATAATAATAATGATAAGGAACATGGGCTGGTTGTTTTTTTCCCCCCCTCCTTACAGCAGAACACAAATTAAGGTTGCTGTAGGTTCTAAGGTTGCTCCCCTTCCCAGCCCCTTCCAACATAGCCTTCCGTCCCAGGGCTCCTCTGGCAGGAGCGCTGGTGGGACTCGCTCTCAGCCATGGCTCCGGAAGAGCTCTGGCTGGAGCTGCTGCCTTCCCACCTCCAGCTGCGCACTCCTGCCCTCTCTCCCCTGCCAACCACCATGCTCTGTCTGCCCTCCACTGAGCCGTTTCAGCACATATCCCAGGAAAAAAAAAAAAAACTACTTGCTTTTTATTGTCAGGTTAGTTTTGTGCCCAGTTAAGAGTGCTGAAATGGCTTGGCAAGGAGTTGGAGGAGAACTGGAGCCAGAAAGGAGAGCGGGTGGAGAAGATGGGGAGGGAAGGGCCACGGGCACCAGCACTGAGCTTAGGCTGCAGTGAAGCCGCAGTCTCCGGCATGCATTAACCCTTTCCCCAGGCAACCCCACAATTCACCCGCTGATAACAAACGTATCAGCAAGCAATTTCTTTGCAAATGGGAATGGTTACAAAGCAGCATGAGGGATGCTGCAAGACCTAACAGGAGCATTATCCTTTCCAGAAAACCACAGGCTGGGGCATTACACCAGAGATAAACCCCAATCTAAACTGGTAGCTCTCATGGCACACACAACCTGAGCCTTGATTTTTAAAATTGTACTTTTGCTCTTTAGGGTCATGAAGATATTCAAAACACAAGCCAAAGTGATGTATGGGATGATAAAGCAATGGCTTTTCAACTCCCTGGTCATGCTAAACCAGTGACTTGGCCATATGAACCCTGCAGGTACCCACAAACATCATACAAGCTCTTTACTCTTTACCCCAAAATGCAGTACTAACACTTTCCACATCATGGCTGCTACTTTACTGATTAGTTTCTGAATGAGAACAGTGGGTAAAAAGTCTATGGAAAGAAGTTTAGAGGTGAAAAGGATATACAAAGGATATAACTACCTCCTCATATTCTTCATCTTTGTACAAACCTTTTCCCGGATTCAGAGGGGTGTGTGACCCTAACCTGGTACCCACAGACTGCTACAACAAAGGCATTTCTGTTACTCCAGAAGGGAGACTGGCATGTCTGTCTGTCTGGCAACCCAGATTGATAAAATCAATGCTCTTTTTCTTGATGTGGGTTGATTATAAAAGCACCTTGAAGAGGATCACAGTAATATGAGGTTTTGTATTTCACCTGCACATCTGGAGTTTGATCTTCATTCACCGCATGACATATTGGGGTAACAGAAAAGGATGCTGGATTTTGACTCTTCTACCACACTCCTATCACAGGCACAAGAGCAATTCCTCATGAATGCTCTCAAAAGAAGTGCTCTATCTATAGGTAGTTTTGCAAAGGTTTGGTGGAGTTCTATGCTAGTTTTGTTAAAACAGAAGGAAGTTTATATGTATGCATTCTTTTTTTTTTTTAATTTAAGTCGGATGTAATCATTTTGGGAAATGCTTTTTGCATTGGGTTAACTTAAGTCTAAATAAACTAATCTTCCAACAGGAAAGAAAGAAAAAAAAAAAAAAAAAAAAAAGATGCCTGCACTCAAGCTTGCACCTAGCTAACCATTTAAAGGCATGTTTTCTTCAACTTCCTGGTGCAAGCTTGCACTAGATTATCTAATCTTGCCCTTCCTTCTCCTAGATACGTAAAGCAAGGGAAGAACAAGTTATCTTCCAATATACACTCTATCATTCCAGGCCACCAAAAACTGTTCTGTAAAATAAAACAGCTGGCCTTTAGGGGTTTTTTAAATGCATTTAAGAATTTTATGGAGAAGTTCAAGCCCCTCTTTTGTAGGAAAGGACGAAAGAAAATTATAGACTTATCTTACTCTTATACACAGGAAGCACTCACTCATCCTCATGCTGTCATTATTTCCAGTAATGGTCAACTTTTGCTCTATCCCAACACACAAATGCAGGCTCAGTGCTGAATGCACATACGCTTAATTAAGAAGCCCCTGGGCAAGCTGCAAAGAGGCTTCTTGTTGGATACAGACAAAGCTTTAGAGTTACACAACATTAATAAGACCCAGAGCCACATTTACTTACCAGTCTGAAACATACCTTTCAGATTTTAAAAAAGCACTGATTTTCTGCTCCCAAAATCTACATTATTCCCCCTCCCAAAAAAAACAGTTAAATGTTACTGGCACGAAGGCATCCCACCAAACGCTTTCAATCAATTCACGCTCTCTGGGGTTGATTAGAAAGAGAATTGTGCTTCAAGAGACGACATCAAGGTCTCAACATCTGTTTCCATTCCATATTAGGAATGAAACTACCTCCAAGAACTATTGGGGAGAAGGGGGTGGGGGTCTGGAACAAAGGAAAAAGTCACCAGGATGGACATGTCCTCAGCACAAAGCCAGCAAATAAGAGAAAAGCTCAGGCTCAATTTTTCATTCCACAATGGTCCTTTAGCACCTACCCTGGCTGTGTTCTTCCCACCTCTGCAATATTCCAAGTGAGTATTTTCCAGTTCACATTCATAGTCAAATGTTCTTGGGAAAAAAGATTTCCATAAGATGACTAGTTTTCAACAAATCAGTATGAAAATTGTCTCAAAATATTACAAACCTAGTCATATGTTAATCCAGCATGCACCCAGAATTGCAGAAGCATCTCCCACACAAGCGAGATTACTTTGCTGTCGGGCGAAGAGGGTTAAGTTTCTTCTTTTGGACCAGAATTCAAATGAATCATAGCTAAGAAGCAGTATTCTGCAGATGTGTCACGTATGTTTAATCCAAGCTAACCACGATTAGCTTTTCAGCAGATTAGCAAAACAATCACACTCATAGTTGTACGATTGCAGATCCTCACACAGGGAAGCAGCAGGAACCAGAGGCCAGTGGTGGGAAAGGAGTGTGGTAACTGCTCTTTTAGGAGTGGTCCATGGTTTCTCCAGGGCACTTGGTCACTCGTGTACATGACTAAGAAGGCACAGAGGACTTGCCTGTGTTGGTTTTCTGCCCTACTCCTGACCACTAAACTAGTGGTTCCTGGTGCTGGTCAGTAAAAGAATGGCTGCAGAACATGGAAAGGTAATAGGGAAGAAAATCCCACCTGGTGCCGTGGTAACTCTTGACCAGGCTGTCAGGGTAGCGTCACAGCTACTGTCACCTCAGCTAATTCTGCAGTCAGATTGCTCACTTGAGACAGCTTTGTTAAGGAAGACAGTAGCTCTCCAGGTGACATCGTATTTCTAAAAACCAATACTTGCTTCTCCAACCCCAATCAGGTACCTGAGCTGGACTGATAAGTAATTTTTCATCCCATGTCCCTGCTCCGAGTGGACTATTGCCCTGTATCTGAAAGCACATCACCAAATGTCAGTGAGCACAGAGAGTTATTCCTGCAACCTCAAGAATTCAAACTGCTTGCCTGAATGTTTAAATCCTTGTGAAGCTCATTCAGCCCCTTAGAAAGATTTGTATCTACTTTGGTCACAGGAATTTTTCAAAGCCCTTACTATGTGACGCAGCTATCCGTAATAGACTCTTCCAGATCTCTCTATATATGCAGTGCTCTTCTAGGAAGGATTTTGAAGATCACTTTTGGCATCAGGCTTCCCTGTACCCCTCTCCCCTGCTGTGAGGGGAATGAGCCGAAGGCGGTACCGAGCTGTGTGGAGGTGCTGCTCTGAGCTGACTTGGCTCCTGGAGGACGGACAAACCTCAAAGCTCCGCCAGGCAGCTTCACTTACACAGGCCCCTTCAATTCCCCCAATTTCAGTGCCCAGCAGGAAAGTCCTCCCGCCTGCCTGCACTAATTCCAGCACCTCAGAGGGAAAAAGCAGCCCTGCCTCCACTGCCAGCGCAGGAGGAGGAGGAGGAAGGGAGAAAGCGCCGGGAAGGGGAGAGCACATCTGGAATCAATTGGAGAGCGCTGAATGCCTCGGAAAGAACTGCAGAGCTGGCAGAAACCATAGCGAGGAGCCGCGCGTTCAGACGTGACTATAGAGCAAAGGTGGAGGACAAGACGTATACAGCATACTTAAATGAAAAACCAGAGCTCCTCTTGGGGCTTTTTTTTTTTTTTTTTTTTTTTTTTTTTTTAATGCAAGCAGCTAAATGTCTCAGCCCTGTCACGTTTTCACTGCCACTGGTCCATCAGGAGTCCAGTCAGAATTCAGTGCAGAAGATAGGAGATAAGATGCGTACAGCCCCAGCCGAGGCAAACGGGACTCATCTGTGACTCGAGCACCAGGACTCAGTAACACAGCAACAATATTATATCGAGCTGCTCTCAGGGTGCAGAGCGGAGGAAATCTGTGACTGACTTGGCACACGCTCGAGAACAGAAATTTGACGGTTTAAAAACGCAGATTTCTTCCCACACTTACTTTCCATTCCAGCAATGCATTCTCAAATCTCATTTGTTCCAAGAGGAGTTTTCCATTTTCAAGGAAGCCTGCACTATGTGCCCTGGAAAGCAAAGATTCTGGAGAGGAGCAGAGGGTCATGGAGAAGCAATTCACCAGTGCAGCAGCCTGGTACAAAGACTGACTACAGTTGTTTGGCTATAGTACCAACAAGTAGGATGCGGGAAGCTTTGCTACTTTCGTACGTGGCCTCAGCCAGACGAAAAATAAGAGACATGCTTCCATATAAGAATTTTAAAAAGGGAATTAAAAAACTCAAAAGGGAACACAAAAAAGCCATAAAAAAGATCACGAGATTGGAAAAAGCCACACGGCTGTACACTGAAAAACTTGAAAAGCCCAATCTATTTTATTTGTAATTTAAAAAAAAAAAATTAACTGGCAACTGATTATTTTGTGAAAGTATATTAATGGTGAGGGAAAAAAAAAAAAGTAGGAACTAATAATATTTAATCTAATCAACAAAGGCATCAAGAAAACCAATAGCCAGAAGCTGAGTCTGATAAATTCAGCTCTAGTAAAAGACACCATTTTATTTTGTTTACTGATTTCTAAATGACAGTCATTAAGTCAGCTGGTGAGAAGGACTCAGTCCTTTCCATCTCTTCATGCATTTGTGCTGAAAACATTATGTCATTCAAAACGGAAGTACCTGAGTGAGACATAATAGCCTACAAAACACATACAGCCAAAAGAGACGATCTAAAGCCCGATCTATGGGACAATATTCTGGAAAGCTGGTGGAAGTCGATGCACATAAATTAAAGCAGATTAAACTAAGCAGCAGACACATTTATAAGTAAAATGGCTTCACCTACTGGAAAGGAACAAGCCATTAAGAAGTATAGGTGCAGTTTTGTGTACCACCTAATATGACAAACTACCAACTGGCCTCAGAAGCAGTGGCTCTGCCTCTCTCCCTGGCTGTTGTGAGATCTATTCATGTCACAGCCACAGCCAGAAAATTAATCCAAACAATAGTCATCTGTTTGGTCATAAACTGAACTGTGTTGCTTTATATCTGCCTAAGTACGATGCCCGAAGCAGTGAGGAGGCTGAACATATGGCCAGGGCAGAGAGACGAGAGGGACTATTCTTCTCACATCAGCCCATAGTTACGCTACATTAAGCGCAACTTGAAAATGCACCTGAAAGCCACTTCATCCCAGAACAAGAGGTTACATGGACATTTAGCATATGTTATTGCCACTACCTGCTCTGCTTATGCTTAACTTTTAGAGTGTCCTCATGTAAGCCAGCATAAAGGTGGTTTATACACAGTGAATTTGTCAAGTGTCTTGAGAAAGATTTCCTCGCTGTTATAAAATCCTTTTAAAGCCTCTTTCCCTCAGGCCTTCCAGCTAACATATGTTTACCAAATTCCTGCTGTAACCAGGAACCAGCATAAACTTCTCTCTTACATAGGCCACCTACACACCTTAAAGGTGAAGCTCGAGGTCAGCAGCACGTTTAACCACCTTTCAGATGGCTCCTCCTGGGCTGGGTATCGTTAACACAGCTCCTGCAGCCCCTGTGCTCAGCAGCATCTTTGGAAGCATGCTGCTCTCCCTTGTCACCACCACATCAACACCTTGGTCACATAAAACATGCATGGATTTAACAACAGTGATATACCAAATATTCACATTAAACTACTGCATATTACTGGCAGTCCCACTTTTAAATTGCTCTATTTTACTGAAGCTAAATCAATAAACGTTAAAAGCTAAATTGATATAAGAGCATCTTATTTCAGTGGCACGCCTGTCAGCATCTGCAGCTCCATTAATATGTTACCGCATGAGTTCCCATGAAATTTACCCCTCCATAATTCCCAGCAGACCTCCACCTTCCACAGCCAAGTGCATTAAAGGTCCTTTTTTGCCCCCTCCCCTCCTCACTGTGTGTGTCTGCTCACACACCTACAGAAAGACAAGAGAACAGGCTACGCAAAACTTAAACCCTTTCAGTCAGTCAGTCTCCCCTTCTGTACGTCCCCTTTCACGCACACAGTGTCAGGCTAAACAAAGCCGCTCGCTCCAGGATACAGGCCTGGAAAAAAAGCATTAGCATCTGGCAACCAAGAGCAGCACCCCAGCATACGAGCCTGAGAGCAAACACAAGTCTCTGGCACGAAGAGGAAACACCGAGACGTACGCCTGACTGCTCCTGTCAATCTTGCAGTGGGGGAATGCCCGATTTTGGTTTGTTTTTTTTTTTTAAATATATTTTTATCATATTACTGAAAGGAAATGCCAGGGACTGCTGCAGCCCCTGTCCCTTGAGGCTCTGCTGCTGCCATCAGGCTGCGCTGCCTTTGCAGCGATGAATATTTAAACAGGGCAATAAATATTTCAGAGCACATTCATCCCGATGAGAAGTCTACTAGCATAAGAGAGATGAGACAGCCACGCAGGGCCGGGGCCGCTCCCTGTTCTGCCCCTCCGGCTCCCGCACCGCCTGCCCTCCCTCGGCCCTTCTTCCCTCCAGCCCTCAACAGGCACCCGAGAGCCTCAAATATTCATGAGCACAGCTCCGGTTACTTTCCAAACAAGCAAGGACACTGTGAAAAAGTAAAACGGCACTCTGCTTTCCAGAGAGGTGACAAACACAGCTACTGCATGCTTTGCTTTCACCTCTTCTGGGGCCTCTGGCTTTTGGGTGTAGTGCTGACACTCGGGGAGAAAATAATTTGCTTTAAGACCCCGGAGTGTCTTAAATCTTTAATATCGCACCTTGGAAGAGCAAAAAACCAAGACCACCAAACCCAAAAACTCAACCAGTACCTGGTCAAGTGAGAAAGCATGAAAGCCTGTCTCTTCCCCACACAACTCCCTCCCTGAATTTCAGTGGTGCATTTACTCGGTCATTTCTGGGTTGCCAGCAGCTCCACTGGGCTCTCCGCAGGATGCTACCAGATGTACACTACTTGGCTATCACTGTCATGAATAAAATCGGCTAGAATACAGGTTTAGGACATAACAAAAAATGCGTTCATTTACTCAGCTGTCATCTACACATCGTTCATGATCCTGGGGCTATCATGACTTTCATAGTGCTAAAAGCTTAGGTTTTTACCTAGGACCTGAGCTATGCTCTCACCTATAAAGAAACTTTTTTTTTTTCCCCAAGACAATTTCATGGCATAACTGAAATTTTGCAGTAAATTTGAAGGAAATCAAAATCACATATAAGACAGTTGTTCAGGATGAAATTTATAGGGCCAAAAAAAACCATGGCCACACTCAAAAATGGGCTTTTATACCAGTTTCCACTGAACATCTCACCAGATTCAAAAGACCTAAGATACTTGCTGGTCACACAACACATGGAGGAGCCCTCAGAAAACATTTAAGCCTACTCTGAGTGAAGGGAAGCCAAAAAGACACCCTCACAAAGAGCGGCCAGCAGCCAAAGGGTTATCCTAAGTGACAGGCACAAGTCAGCCTGCCCTCGTGAACTGAGCTGCACCAGGTCATCTGCTTTCCAGGTAAAGGCTGTAAATAATAGTATATAAAAAAGAGAGGCATCTCTGCCTTTCCTGGTGCCCATGTTTTAAAAGATTATGGTAACTGAACTGCAATCTCAATAAATCACATGGTCTCAAAGATGCCTCTCAGACTGCGCAAGGAGAAGACACTCTTTGCACCTGGATCCTGGCCCAGCTTAAGGTACAGGGCACCAAATGGTTCAGCCCTGTCACAGCTCAGGCACACACAAGGGTATGCGACAACTCAGCAAGGTCTGCAGATGCATAATCTTGGATTAAACTGCTAAATTATCCTACAGTGTCATTTCAGCGGCTTTTAGACCTTTGAAGGGGAACGGCTGGGTCCTTGCTATGATGCAGCACATCAAGAGTGAGCTTCCTACTGCAAGACAAAGCTCCTGATATTTCATCCCTGGTCCTCATGGTCAAGGGAAGAGACCAAGGCAGCATTCAAGGGCCAGTTTCCCATGAATAAAATTCTCTCCTATCCCCCTGTTCAATAGCACAAATTGGCTCCTAAGCAAAGTATTGAACTGTCAAGCAGCAAAACCTGTCTCTAGACAGCCTACTGAACAGGGGGATCAATCACCTGCTGCTGCCCTTTGTCCCTTCCGAGCGAAGGCTCCTGGAAGGGCAGCAGCATCCCTCCTTCGAGACTGGCCATCAGCCACACCACCAAGAAGATGCTGTTTGCTATTTCATATTTTTAATATAATCACAGCAGTGCAGTTCAGAGAGTGACAACAATCCCGCTGCTTTGCCAGCAGCAAGTCCTGGGATTTTTACATCTCTGCTCCTAACCACCACCCCAACTGTCCTTCATATACCACTAAAACTAAAGGATCCAGTCAGAAGTCAGACCCAGCCTGGCCCAAAAAACACCTTGTACTTTGCTATCCTATTAACAGACCTCATACACAGAGGAAGCAAAATATCCTGGAATATGAGCAATTAATTACCTCACCAAATAATTTAGAGCAGAAGCCACCATTCTGCAGCAGACATCAAAATAATGAGTGCTCCTCTGCTGACTGTGCAGCTCCGTGTTATTCCCATGATGGGCCGCATACCCAGCAGCGCATTAACATGGATAAAAAAAAAGGCATCTGATCCCAGACAAGAATGAAAAGATAACGTTTGCTACAATACAAAAAGTGTTAGAAAGGAAAACAACATTTAATCCTGTAGCTCCTGAGGACCTCTCATGACTCAGAAAATAAATGCAAACAGATGAAAAAGTTAATTTGGATCATATCAGCCCCACTGGCACGCAAAGGGCAGAGCAGGCACCCTGGGGAGAGGGAGGGAAAGATTTGCCATAGATCAGGTTACTATCACTGACAGCTGACCTAAAACACCACAAGATTTCAGCAGACTCTGCCAGTTCTTCTAAATTTCAAAGGTGCAACCACCTCCTTTAAGACATGATATGTGTGAAACGCCAAACGCTAACAGAGGTCAGGGAGGAAGGAGATACTGCAGCACAAGTATGCAAGCAGCCAAGATGATAATCCTCACTACTTTAGAACAAGCACAATTAACTGAAAGCAAGAAGAAAGCAGAAGTGAATTGTTCCTTTGAAGATGTAGAAGTTTCAATCAGAAGCAATGAGGACAGAAGGAACCGGAATCGCTTCTCATCAGTCTGAAGCTACTGTGGAACAGACAGACGGACAGTTGCTCTGTCCTACAAACATGCTCCTTCAAAACAGATGTCCCTCCGCAACCCAACACACTCTTGGCTTGGGAAGCCAAAGACCCAGCTTGCTGGACGGGCTCCATGCAATCATCCTCCAGATGGGCCAGCACAGCCCACAGACATACTTTATCACTGTCAAACCTGAGAAATGTTCTTCAGCACAAGCCCTCGGCACTTGGGTTTTAACTTCATCTCATTTGAAGGGATCTGAACTGAACTGCCCTGCTCTGCTGGAAGTGAAGGGTAGGCAACACAGAACTTAAAGGACAAGCTAGGCACCAAATGAGAACAAATCAGTACTCTGTAACCCATTTTTCTGTTCTGTGTGATCCTTTCCAACTTCATGCATCCAGGCTAGTAAAGCTCACCACAAACTAAGCATTGTTTGTGTCATACTAAATTTTTAGGAAGAGTCAATGTTTAAAAGTGGCATGAGTAGTAGCCCACAACAGTCAATGTACTTATTGTTACCTGAAGTCCCTTTGCTTTGTTAGGCCTTCAAAATGCACTCAAAGATTCACAGGAAGACTGACACATGTGAAAAACTTCCTTTAAATGTTTTAAGATGAAAATTGGTCTTATAGCTTCCTCTCACATTCCCAGGACATAAAGCCTTTCCAGAATCTCAGAATTTGGCACCACAGGGTATGAGGACCACCTGCATAAATAGCTGTGGTTGATCTTTGTTGATCACAGAGGGAATGGTTTGAGCAACTGCCTCTAGCTTTGTGCTCTGCTTCTGCTGGTAATGACCAACATCACACCTAATTAACGGACTTCAGCATCAGCAGGACTAATGCACCTGACCTCACACGGGTGCAGAGAAGCAACTCACACAGGCACAGTAACCCTGGGTAGAAAGCTGGGACGGACACAGCTGAGGGCAATTCCCAAATGACTTCACAGCTGGATTGGCTGCAGGAGGCCTGGCCCCACACTATCACTCTTCTGCTAGGACTGCCAGAATAGTAGCCTGGAGGCTCATCACAACTCTGCATTTAAATCGTGTCAATTGAACATGGTTCTTTCCTGCCACCAGCTTCTTTTATCCTAGATTAAGGCCAGACAGTATCTCAGAATAACTGTACGGTGACATACAGAACCTCACAGCTAACCTAGAGGCCTACTACACTTTTGAAAGACACTACAGTCCTCTATAAGCCTGCTAGAAGAATGAAATTTCTCTTCCTTTACGCTCCTCCAAAACATTAAGAAATTCCTATTACTCAGCTCTAGCTATTATTCTTCTTCTGTGTTACAAATAACATAGCTCAGAGTTTCCTACCCGCCCACTAAAAAAAGCCACTTTGGCTTTCTGGATACTTCTGCTTTAAGCAGAGGTCTGGCTGGAAGACGTGTTCTTGGCCACATGGCTGAGCTGCCAGGCAGGACCCCCGCCACCCATCAGGCAGGGAGGCTTGGAGCTGGCAGGCAGGAGGCAGGGCAGGCACCAATCTGAACGGAGAAGCTCAAGTCTGCAGCCTCTGGTGTAGCTTTCTCCTGACTTCTGTGCCACAATGCAGTAATTCCTGTAGCTCACTGTCAAAACCAATTAAGAGTATTCCTAACAACAACAGCAAAAAAAAGGCTTGAGAAATCACATTTGAGCTGAAAGGGACAATAACTTCACCACCTCTCTTACCTGCCCACAGCAGGGCTTGTTATAGGAGTACTTTCATTTTGCCTATGGGCAAAGTTACTCTTGGGCTGCCCAAAGCTACAGTTTCAGACTTGATGGAAAACATGGCTTGGGGATCTTCCATCTGATTCAACCCAATTTATTTAGATTCATCTCACTGAATAAGACAAGGCATTTGGAATTCTTGCTTACTGACGGAGACCTCTGCAGTACTTTTTCCACCTTTCTGAAGTCCATGTTACCAGATAAACTAATTCCCACACTCCTTGCTGCATTTTTACCAAAAGAAGCTTCGAAGATCTAGGCTCCCTTGGAAAATTTCTCTTAGGATGAAGGTTTGCAACTGGCGTTGGATGACCTAAATTCCTTCTGCTACCAAGAGGGTCAGTCCCTCCTTGATTACAGCTCTTCATCAGTCACACTTAGTGTACACTCATTCACAGTCTGTCACCCATGTCCCTGTGAAGGACACCTGGAGCAGGGAACTGTCCCAAGTTCTCACCACAGCCTCCAGTCACCACCTTCCTCATTTCTGTTTCTCACCACACTACACTCTTTACCACAGATTCGCTCCATCACACGGTCTAAAGTGACCCAAAAAACCCACCAACCAAACCAAACTTATATAAGAGATACTCCTAGAAGTGCTTTTCCTCCCCTTCTCACTGTTTCAAGACAGAAGAGAGCTTCATCCTGGAACAGTGGAGGCAGACCAGAGAATGGTTTTGCAAAGCAAATGTAACAACATTAAACAGCTTCATCACATACACAAAGAAAAAGCAAGGGGAAAAGTTAAAGCAAACTAACGTGCATTAAAATATTTGAACACTAAGCAAAGCTAACATACCACAATACCTTATAGTCCAACCAACAGTCAGCAAATGAACTAATCCAGTAATTTCACCAAATTACCATGCTCTTTCTCCGGATTCAGGCTGGAAGGAACCTTTGTAAGACAACACAGATCTAAAACTCTGCCTGTTGAAACCCCAAAATCCTTTGCCCTGCTGCCTTAACCGCATTTCACAAAGCAGGATGGAACACATGCTGGAAAACAAAAGCCTTTCTTACTCCTGCTCCCTAATATTCCTAAGCACTTTGAATAATTGTTTGTTTTTGATAACCACCTTTCATATGCTGCAATAGCAAAAATCAGAAAAGCTACAACGAACAACAAATCATAGTAAGGGTTTAACTCTTCACAGAGGGTACATGAGATAAAGAAGGACTAGTACTATCCAAGAAATCTGAACTCCTCTTCAAGGCATTTGTAAATCAGTCTTTTTAAGTAATTTAAAGCAGGTTTTGCTATTAGGACTGGAGGGAGAGCATAGGCTTCAGATAAGGAGACTCAGTGAGACCCGACAGGTGAATGATGGTTTATGCACTGCACAGGTCAAACTCTGATTATCTAAACCTTGGTTAATCAAAAGCAATTATCTGAAAGTCAAATATGCCCTCCAAGTCAGATAGCTTGTCGAGACCAGGACTTATAAAGCACACAGGAATCCTAAACTCCACAGGACCACAACTGCAGAGACTATGAATTTTAAACAGGATAACCTTAAAGGACAGTTCAGAGGGTTTTAACCATACTCAAGACTTCCAGCCCGAGGGCAGTCTTCAGAAGACGGAAGGCTAGAAGATTACCCTCGCAATTACTCGGACATTTCTGGTGTCTCCATGCACCCTCAGATTACAGGCTACTTGGAGTGCAATTCCAGTTAGGTATTTAGAGACTACTCAGAGTGAAAGTCTCCATTACAGGCAGGGCTAGTTGAGCCAGGCTGGCTGATACTTCCCATTATAAGACCCTGTTTTCAGTTGTTTATAATTCTGAGAAACCATTCAAAGTAAAACTTTTTTCATGCTATCTGCATTTGATTTTGGAGTTGGTAATTTATTTTTTTTGTTAATTCAGTTGTGTTAACCCCACCCAAGAAGGAAGTAATGGGAACATTTTGTCTTGCTTAATTTGGGGGGGGGGGGGAGGGGAGGGGGGGAAATGAGGGGAAACCACTCCCCACACTTTGAAAAGCCTACGAGGACTTCATATTTAACAGAAAAATTTGCAGTTCAGGGATCTATATTTAGCAACCATACTAGAGAGCCACCAAAATCTTACCAACATTATAATGAAACTATGGAAAACTACAGTGTTTTTCTTATATTTTATCTACTAAATCTTCCAGTAAAGCCATATACGATGGTCCAAAAAGGCTAGAAACAAGAAAAAAAAAATATCCCAGTATGCAAAACCTGCCAAAAAGGAAAGAACCAATCTATTCTTCGTATTTATTATGGAAAGAACAAACAGTGGCAACAAGCTTTACATTAAACATTAGGAAAGTCTTAGCAATGCTCAGAAAAGAAAGGACTGGAATTGTCAAGGCTGGCAGTGGCATCACAAATGTTTTTAAGGCAGGTTACTCACCATCAGGAATGATTTAGACATAGTTTATTCTAACAGGAAACAGAGACATTCTTGAGGGTGGCTGCAGTGCCACCTGCACCCCATTTTCTGTGCTTTCATGCTCTCATTCAGGGCTCATACACAGCTTCACAGGAGATACCAACCATGTCAGATCCAGGTCAGGAAATCAATGACAGCAGGCAGATGACCCATCTGTACTTTGCACCGTCCCCTTTATAAGGTTCAAGTAACATGGAGTAGCACTCACCCACCTCAAATCCAAAAAACAGACCTGGAAGTGTAGTGGAAGGAAAGTAAATTGGGACAAGAAGCCTGAGCACCAACAGGACAGACTTAGTGATGGGGGGGGAAAGGGATATATCAGACAAGTTTGACTACAATAGGAGCAGAAAAGGCAAGCTAAATGTGGTATGCAAGGAGCAGGTGGAGAAGTTAAAAAAACATCTGACAAGGAGACTGTAGTCAGGACAGGGAGGAGGAGCAGCAGAGAAAGAATAAGCAGGCCTAAAACTCAGCTGAGAAAGAACTGAAACAATCAAGGTAGTGTGCCAAAACAGGATGACACACAGCTCACGAGGAATGGAGACAGGGACAGCATGGACATGGACTTGCACAGGACAAGCTACTGACCAGGGATCACAAAGAGAGAATGAGAGAAAGACGACCCATCCATCCATCCATGATGGAAGTCAAAGGTGAGACAGGTGAGGTCATGCAGGGAAGGAAGGGTAAATGTGCCTACTATTGTACATTCACAAAGCCTAAACCAGAGCCTAATATTGCAAAAAGTCACCATTCCTCTGCTGTCAGCAAATATACAAAACCAACTGGCAAACACAAATCAAGCTGGCCTGCACAGAAAATACAGCTAATTACACATTCAGTGTAAGCGGCAGAGGTCTGTGGGATGCATCTGGGACAGCCAACCCTGCTACTGATACTTGCAGAGGTCATCGTGGTGCCACATATACTGGAGCTGATGGGGACGGGTGGAGGGTTGTCTGGTTTTTCCTTCCTTTTTTGTGGAAAAAAATAGCATGCAATCATGTGATTAAAGAGTATCACAAATAGACATAGAAATAAAGAGAACAAATAAAGGTTTCTTTCCCAACTTAAAATATGGACATGCCCCAGAACTGAAGTGCCTTCCCATTACCATCTTGATAACTCTCAATTCAGTTTGTGAATAATATTGCTCAATAGAGTTTTGCAAAGAAAAAAAAAATCAGATATTTTAAACAAAGCACTCTGCTGAACCGGCCCAGCATTTGTCCTATTTTCCTTTATATAGGCAAAGCACACTCTTTTTTCAAAAACCTTTCAGTTGAGCATTAATTGCTCTAGCTTCTGCAAACCCTACAAAACCAACCTATACATCTCCAGCCCTCACTGGCCATAGCACAACCTCCAGCAGCCCAGCAACAAACCATCCTGGCACAGCACAGGAAAATAAATAACTCTACAGAAGTAAATCAAAATACCTTTGGCAGGAAAGTTAAGATTTCTCTACTCTGATTCCAGGGAACATGTCAGGTAGGAAGAATACCCGACTACATTCTTTTAAATAATATTTGAGAGCAGACTGAGGCAAATTAACCATCTCCTGCCTGGTGCTTAGACCTCTAAAGGATGCCCCTTAAGAGAATTCCGTGACTCTGCAGCTGGGGAACAAATAGGTTAAGGAACGCATTGCAAAGGGGCAGCTAACTGCACACATCGTCTGCCGAAAATGTACCTAAAACAGGCACATCGAGCATTTTACCTGAAGTAATTAATAAGACCAGAATCCAGGTCTAAAAAACATCAGCCCCCTGACTGCAGCCCCCTTTCACACTGGTGTTAGAATTTTGTAGTAGAAGGCTGGTCAATACTAATTACGTAAAATAGAGCCATAATGAATTAATAACCTGCAGGCAAAGACGTTGCTGGTTTTAAGGGCTTCCCTCCTTCTCAGCCTTCAGCTCAGTATTTTTTGGTAGCTCACTACAACCTTTTCACTAATCCAGATACTTCACAAATTATAGTGTTTTATTGTTATTTTAAGAACTATTGTTAAATTTACACAACCTTGTCATCTGACTATCACAGCACGTACTGTGGTAAACTTAGGTATCCTCATTTCTCAATTCCCAGGTACCTGGAGATAGTTACCTAGTCACCTGCAGAAGAAACGCATTAGGGAGCAGCGAGGTTATTTCTAGGACAGGGACTTAAGGAAATGGCACTGCTGTATCAAGTTCCCTTTTGCATCCCGTCCTGCCTAGGCAACGTTGAATGCAGCTTCTGCCATCCCAAGGCTGCTCTGCAAGCACCTACAGTGGTTCATTCCTACTCCATTTGAAAGTGCTCAGCGAAGGTGGTAAAGAGAAAAGGACTTTAAAAAACAGTCACCAGGTTCTGACCGGCCCCGCTGATTTTTAAGCCCATAAGAATAAGCCTTTCTCAACCAGCAGTTAAATCCCCAAGTATCACAACAGTTACAGACACAATCCATAGGCCCACCTCAATCAACCATATCCTTACATAAGGGAAAGCGAGCCACAGATCCATCTTTCAATTCCCAGGACAGATTCTCCTGGAAAAGTGACTGGCCAGGATTCCTCCTCTCACACAAACCTCTGCTTCTGACATAGTGCCTGCAGCGCTAAAACAAAATCCTATAACAAATAGCAGAAGGGAAGCAAAAACTAGGGGATAGGCATAGGCACAGTCAGGTACCATTTGAACAAGCACCACTTTTCAAACAGCAAAGAAAGTGGAAGACCACAAGGCTGTGGACAGAGAAGAGAGCGATGCCCTTCAGACAGCTCACTCAAGTTTGCAAGAATAACACCAGACTGAGGAGCAAACAGCAAGCACTTGGCCCAGAAGGAAAGGGAGATGGAATCCTCAAAGCAAGGAAAGGGCACAGGGCAATAGTGGCAGCTCCTGAGAGAAACCTGAGAGGAAAAACAGGGAGCCTTCCACTATGCATAGAAAAAGCTCTTTTTTTTTTTTCTTTAATTATTTCTTTTAAGCGGGGGGGGGGGGGGGGGGGGGGGGGGGGCAGGGGAATCCAGCTTGCCTGGAGGGGAACAGTTCCGAAAGCAGACGTAAGGGGACGGGGAAGGGGGAGGCTGTTCTGGGACTCAGTCTCCCCTGCAGACAGTTCAAACAAAGGAGGACGGTCTCCTATAATGGGACGCATTGTACATTTTTAGCTAGCACAAGGTGGCTGGCATGACAGGGCTCCCCGTCTCCTGTCTTCCCCCCCCAAATACGCACCCCCTCCATGATCCCAACACGGAGTGCAGACAAAGATCTGTTTTATGACACCATTACTGTAACAGGAGGTAGAGAAAGATAGGGAAAGGGAATGAGGCAGAGGAACGAAAAGGAGACAGAGAGGCCTTTAATGAGTCAGCCGCTGCTCCGATTTAAATAAGATCTCCATTTAAGGAGCTCTGCATTTGCGTTGTTTTTTTTTTTTTTTTTTAATTAAAAAAAAATCACTGACTCAGTGAGCAACTTTTGGCTACACAAGGTGGTCTCACAGCTACACACAGGGTCTGGGAGGGAAAGGGTTATGGAAGGGGGAAGGGAAAGGGAAGAAAACCTCTGGAAAAAATGAGGCTGCTTGCTGGTTCATTTTAACAAGGACATAAATTAGTCTCAAAGCCACAAACGCCATCACCTCCCTGAGCCCTGGGCAGAGCGTAGCAAGTCAAACACGTGCCAAGATAAACGGCGCTGGCTAGAGCCTCTGTGGGGTGCTGGGGAGGGACAAGAGGGGGCATGCCGACAGGGAGAGCTGCAAAGATGCTTCAAATGGTACCACAAAATGGAGACTAGTGATCCTACAGCTGCACAAAAGGGGACCCTTCAGATGTTCCTGCCTACACCCACATCAAAAGCTGGGAACTCAAGACAAAAAGAGGGGAAAATGGGGTGCTGCAGTTAGAAAACAGCAGCTCTCCCTGGTCTGGCTTTAATTACCACGAGCAACCCTTCCTCCTCCTCCTCCTCTTCCCATCTTGGAAGAAGGCCCGCCGGCAGGCAGCAACCCAGGTGAAAGGCTCCATCCCCGGCAGCAGGGAGGGGAGCAGACAATGGCGGGGTGATTCATTACAAAGGCATACATACATACACACATACACACACATGCTCGCTCGGTACTGCCGGCTGCCACATGGGCTGGCGGGACTCCTTAAGGAGGCAGCAGCTCCCTTCCCACTCTCCGGGATGCTCGACACCTTCCCCCTCTCCCAGCCCTGATGGGAAACAGATTCGGAGGAAAACGCCAGCAAGGCACTGGGCTGTCCAAGAAAGGGAGGGCTTTGTGCTCCACGCAAGCCAGCAACCTCACCATGCACCACACAGAGAAAAAGCCTTTTAGCATATAATTCTCATCCACCAAAGACTCTCTCTTTTATCTGCAATTAGCACATGATGTACTGGGCCTCGTCTAACACTCATTTTCACTGATTTTGGATTAAGGGAGATAAGACCAGGGTACTTTCTGTTAATGAATCTGAGCTCTTGCTCTCATTAGCAATTTTGGTTTCCTCCTTTTCAAGCATGTTTCTACCTTCCAGCATCTCTTATTTCTTCCCATCACTGTTTCTAGTCTTCCCACCCCACACACTCCCATTTATTTTGTTTTACCAGCCCCCTCATACCTACACAGAAGCTCACTTGCCAGATTTCCAAGGAAGATAGGCAAGCTTGCTCCCTAAAACACAACAGAACGCAGACCAGGCAGGCAACGTTATCCGGAGACTGAACGAAACAGAGCAAGAGACTGTAGCAATGCTGAACTCATTCAGTGGTAATTACCAGCTTAACACACCAACAACGTTTACTTTTCATAAATGTGACAGAGCCTCAGCGAAATACGTTCACACGTAGTGAGGAAGGCCACTCCACTGCTTCAAACAGCACTGCAGAACGAGAATAACGTGGCTGGGGATATTGTCCTGGATGTGCCACGTTCCTTCAGCCCCACTTGGCCAAACGTGCGGTGAAGTACTACTGGCTAAGGACCAGCCTAGCAAGACAAATGCTCCCCCTGCAAGAAGAAGCAGTATGCTACAGCTGAACTCACCTTTGCTGTCTTCCTCAACTCTGCACAAAAGGGCTATCCAGTATTCATTCGGAGACCCCAACTGAGACACAGTCCAAGCTCTCCTCCCCTACTGGTTATTTTAATATGCATCTTCTTCAGTATCAGCACAGAAATACGCAGCGCAAATCCTGAAAACCTATCCTAGATAGTGCGTACTCTTAAGACAGTCATAATTCAAGGTCAGCCAATACTAATAATGCATGGTCTTGATGTCTCCCCTTTCCTATGTCAGTAAATTAACAATTTCAGTGGAAGACACATTTCCCTGAAGTCTATTAGGATATCCCAAACCTTTAAATGAGTTTATACCTTCCCTTGTTTCAGCCAGTGCTCCAGCAGAATCCCATCCTTCCCAGCTCCACACATCTCCAAGCCAACCGGCTCATGCTTCAGGGTGCTTGGTCCTAGGCACACACGGACTACATACACTTGTGTATTGGTGACCCAGGCACCATTCTGCACCACACAGACCCAGGCTATGTGCATAACAGTTATGCCTGAGAACACATTGCAATACAAGGCTGTGCAGAACAACTCTCCGAAATGTGCACATGCCAATCTGCAGCTTAGAGGCATACACCTCCATTGAACCGGGCACACTCTGAGCACGCAGCAATACACAAATGGACCCTGACTGCAGAGACACAGCTTTTCAGCATCGTTCGCTAAACTAAATATAGGTACAGAAAGCCTCAGGAGATTTCTGCAGAACTCTTCTGTCTTAAAACAGAAAGCCTTGGTCCAGATAAAAAGGAATCGGTAATGGAAGGGCTAAGTAGCAGAAGGAGAAGGTGGGGCTTGGGAGCCTAGGAAGATACCTTAAGAGTGGACAGAGACCTATTTTTCAGCCACTGACAATCAATGCAAGATGAGAGACAGGAAGGGTCAAAGCGGGTGTCACTTCTTGCAGCAGATTCATTCCGAGCCAGGCACCCACAAAAGCGCTGCTCCTTGCAGCGGGACACACAGGATCTCAGTAGCAGCTAACGAAGGGGGATTCAGACAGGGCTAAGGAACGCCAAGAAGACAGCATGCATCTAGTCTAAAAACCTGCAAAGCTCCACAGAAAAACAGCACTTGTGAAACCCAGATTTAAAGAAAAGTTCCTTCCGAGAGTCCTTCCCTCTACCCCCTTTGGGAATATCCCCCAAAGGTTTCCAGCTCCGCAAGGCACTGCGGGGGCATTATATAATGCCTAACTCCAAAGGATTCCAGCTCCCGATGCCTCTCTCCTCCTCCTCCTCCCTTTGCCCCCTCCCTCCGGTGGCGACTTACAGATGCCATGCCAAAAAATAAAAATAAAAAAATATATATATACACATTTAAAAATCCCAAAACCTACAGCAGCCTTAAAAGGCAAGCACTGTCCGATAAAATCCCCTTCCAAGGTGGGGGAAACGCGATGGCCCCGGCAGCTGGGTGCACTCCCCGAGAAACGTCAGCCGCTTTCCCCGGGGAAGACACGGGCAGTCCCACGCCTGCTGCTACCCACGAGGGCTTCCCAGCCCTCACGGTGACCGGCAGCCGGATGGAGAAATGGCTGGGAAGACGTTTACCTTCGTGTTCGGCCGGGATCGGCGGTTCAAAGGCGGGCTTAGCCTAACTCGGGAGCAGGAGCACCGTGTGTCCCTCTCGCACCTCTTCTCCCTAGAGGGCACTGTGCGGCCGCTCCGGGCAGGGGGACCGCAGGAACCCCTTCCCCAAAGCGCCCGACCCGGCTCCCCGGCGCGGCGGGGTTCCCTCCCGCCCCAGCGCCGCGGGCGGGGGCGGCGCGGATCCACGGCCGCCCCGCGGGGGGAAGGCGGAGAGGCAGCCCCGCTGCCGACCGCTCCGTTCTGCTCCGCACCGCACCGGGCTGCCCGCTCCCCGCCTAGACAAAGCCGGGCAGGCAGCCACCGCGGCGCGGCACCGGCAGCCCGGCCCGCCCGCCCGCCCGCCAGCCTTACCTGAGTTACCATTTTCTTTTTCTCCATAAACCAAAATGGGGGAGCCCGGCCGCAGGGGTAGGGAGTGAAAAAAAAAAAAAATAAAGAGGAAAAAAAAATAAAAGAAAAAGCAGCAGCCCCGTGGAGGCGGGCGGCGAGTGCCTGCGCTGCGCTGCCTCGCCGGCGCGGTGCCCCCCGAGCCCTTTTTCCTCCCTTTCTTCTCCCGTGTTCCTCCCTTTCTTCCCCCTCCCTCCCCCCCCGGCCGCCGCTCCCCCCCGCCGCCCCCCCGGCTCAGCCAGATGGCTGCGGGAAGCACCGCCCCGAATGCCGAAGGTAATTAATGCGAACCGGGACCGCCCCCGCCGCGCCGCGCCCCGCCCGGCAGCCCCCCCCCCCTCGCCCCGCAGCCCCGGCCAGGCGCTCCCTCGCCTGCCCGACGGGACCCCCCCAACCCCCTTCCCTTGGGAACGGAGGGGCTCGGCGGAGACCCCCCCCCCCCAACAGCGAGCTGGAAACAAAAGCGAAGGTGGCCCCGCGCAGCGCTGCCCCCGGCCGGGCAGGAGCCCGGCGGTCTGCCCGCGCTCCTCCGGACCCACCATTCCCAGCGGCTCGGGGCCGGCGGCCGGGCTGCCCCGGCCTGGACCCTCAGGAGGCGGGGGAGAGCATCTCCCGGCAGGAGGGTGCTAGGGAGAGAGAGCTGTCAGTTTTGTACCGGCCTCCCTCCTGCCACAAAGGGGAGAGAACGCGTGGGTTACACGGTGCGTCGGCTGAACCGGAAGCAGTATCCGTGCCAGGATCTGCATTTCTTTCATCATAAAAAACTGGAGAGCGCTGGACTCCTTCCCAGCTTGCTTTTTTCCCCTCCCATTTATCTTCAGTAAGCATCTGGCCCTTAACACCTGAGCACGCCACGGTTGGCAGCATTTGTTCTCCCAGCGACCCCGTAAAACAGACCGATATACTGCTACCCCATTTGGCAGACGGGATCCGAGAGGCGCTCCGATTGATTTTTTTTCCCCAACATTGCACCCACGGAAACCCACGGACAGGGCTGAGCACAGAACTGCCAGTCCCTCGGTTAGACAAGAGGACTGTGCCGACGCTCTGGCATTCATGATGCGGAGATAAAACTAGCTCAGGGAAGTTGCCCCTCTGATGTATCTCTTCTTGACACCCGGTACTCAAGAGATTCTCCAGGCTTTAGCAGCAGCAAAGCCAAAATTACAGTGCAGTAACGCCTTGCACCCCCAGTATCACCTTGCATGCCCATGTGTTCTCCTTTGCATGAATATGCCCAGTTATAATTTACACTAAAAAAAGAAAAAGCCTTGTGGTTTTGCTTCATGAGCTTCTGCTAACTGCGCTGCTCTCCAGGCGGCCCATGCTGACCCACGGTGCTTTTCAGTTTCCCAATTTCACTCACTGCAAGCTGACCTCTGGCTCCCTCCCTCCCTTCCCCTTTCCCTCCTAATTTGGTAGAAGGCCAGCAGGAGCGTGCATCCCAGCCCAGTTTGCTCCTCTGGCGTGGAAAGCCTGAGACAGAGACACCGGGCAAGCCCTTATGTCCCACCAGGGCAGGGAGGCAGGGAGCCACAGGCCAGCCGCCCCGCGCGACCAGTCAGTCAGCCGTGGTGTGGGGTCCTCTGGGAAGGAGCCAGCTTCCACAGCTGCGGCCCACAGGGCTCTGAGTAAGAGTCCACGTTCTTCCAAGTTATCTCATCCTCTCTGCTAACTTGCATCTTACAATACTACCGGTTTACAAGCAATATTACAAAACCAGGGGAAGTATTGGATTTATTTTTTTTCCCCTCTACCTGAGATTCTGGAGCACAATTCTGGGTCAAGTGTAAATTGCATTTCAAAGCAACAAAAACCACAGTGACCTCCTTATACCTTTGTTGTGGCAAAGGACCAGGTTTCAGCAACATGCATCTCATTCACCAGACCTCTGCAAATCACTCAGGATAATCTCCTTATTCTCTCCACTTAATTTAACTGTTGCATTCACTCACTCTCCTCTGTGCCATAGGTTGGAAACTTGTTGTCCCAGATCTAGGGCTGTAGACCAGGCAGAGAAACGACGTGCTACCATCATCCCACCACTGTTAACCAGAATAGTATAACATCTAATCGATTTTGGCCTTCACCTTAGGAACCTCTACAAATATTTGCCATCAAAAAGAATTCTCTAAGGAAAGAGAGGTGCCCAATCACACACTGAACCCTCACTTGCACTGCCTCCCACCACCCAGTTGGTACAACTGCTTTGCTCATGTGCCAGCAGAGTGGGAATTCCCTTCAGTGTAATCTACTGTTGGTCTCCCTCTTTCATCTCCATTGTAAGCCAGAAAGCATCTCCTCCCCCGTGCCTGGAACATATCCACCTTTGCTCCTGTTTAGCACAAGAAAACCCCCAATTTCCAATGGATGTGCTTAGGCAACAAGAAATGCAGGTCTGCAGGAGCTCTGACTGCCATAAAAACATCTGAAATGAACACCTGATGCAGAGTTTCAAAAGCTTCAAGAATACTATGGAAAACATGATTAGACATGGTAACACTTGAGGTCTTTGTTGTCTTGGGCTCTACTGGAGCCCACTCACCTTTCCTCACTGATGGCTGCGGGTTCAGATGTTGTCTTATGGCCAAAAGAAATAAGTTTGGTGGGCCTCCACTTAGCTTCTACGTGCAAATCATGGAACCACTGCCCAATTTACCATCACTGTTTGCCATCCTCTAATGAGGACTCAAACAGCAGAACATGTTGTTGAAAACAACAGAGAAGCACAAGCAGACCTGAAGGCTGGAAGCCTGAAGAACATGCAGCTCAGAGCCATGAGATCATCCCTTCCTACTTACTGCATTTATTCAAAAAGCAACATATTCAGAACAGCTCTAGATGCCAATACTTATGAGTTCTCATGATTTCTCATGCATCACAGGCACATATGCGTTGAAACTTCATTACCATGAAGCATTCTGAAATAACTATGGGCAAATTTAACTAGTCTGCCTCTGCAGTGCCAGGGCACAGCTTATCATCCTTACCATGCCAGGCAAAGATCATTGCTCCCACCTGAGCACGTCTGTGCCACTTTTATATTCTCTTCTGTGTTTACCCAGATGTACATGATGGTTTTTGGTTAGCTCCTATTGTTCAAATCCTAATGGAAAATAAACTTGAGAGAGAAGGATGTTTAACCAGCAGGTGACAGGTCAAGGCCACTGAAATCACACTGGTGAAGAACTAACTAATTGCACAGATGAAGAACTAACCTCTAGTTTGACTAAGTGGTCTACATGTACACTTTCAAATGCTTGGGTTAGTTTAACACTCATACGACTGGTAAAAATGGAGAGAGAGGAAAAAGCCACAAGTACTCCGCTTTCAGCAAGTTTCAGGATTTGTTTTCCTTTTTCTTTTGCTATGCCTATAATTCCCCTTTGCTACTAGGGTGGAAAAAAAGCACAGCCTTCGATTTTAACATCCCATTACCTGCATTTCTGTGCTGGCTCAAGTTTAGATGGAGCAAACCTGCCAGCTGGATCAAGGCCAGAGGGAAGAAAAAAAAAAATTCAAGTGCAAAGAACCAATTTATCAGGAACAAATCTTAACAACCAAAAGACACACTTCTGCTGGTGGATTCTATTCATGTGCGTAATAAAAACCCCAGTACAAGGTAACCTAACAAAATACTCTTTAGTGGCTATCTGAAGTATCTTGCGGTAGATAATCTTCAACTGCCGGACCATGTTTCACGTTTTCTGGATAAATTTGGTGCCTGTGAGGACAAGGAATGCTGACACTGAATAGCCAAGGACTGTGCAGAGAACATCATCTTTCACTTGGCTCCCAAAGTATTTGAGCCTGACCCACGGCCTCTGGCTTCTCCAAGACTCCACACGCTGGGCCAGCAAATCTCACGTGTCCTCCAAATATAGCCCCCTCCCCCAGCAGAGGCTGCAACACAGGCTTCGCCCTGCCCCAAGCGCCACTCTCAAACCCACCCATTCCTATCACCCTACACATCCTCACTGGACCTCCAAAAGCGAAAAGGTGACGAACAAGACTTTGTCAGAGGTTTCATGGGTGTTTTCAGAGAAGGGAGGGGGAAAATAGGTGAGAAGCTGCCCTGGGTGGCTGGCCATCCCCATGGGACAGACTGCAGTCACACGTACAAGTCACATGCACCTGGACACTGCAGTAAGGCACGGAACAACACTCTAAATTGCAGAGTATACAACACTGCTGTCAGCTCAACCCCCCTACAAAAAAAAAAAAAAAAAAAGAGAAAAAAGCCAAAAATGCAAACCAAAACACACAAGTCTCAAACAACATAGTCCTTGGAGTTACAGTGTCAAAAGGTACCGCTCACGTGCAGGAGCCTCAAAGCCCTCCGCAGAGCCTCCAGGCTGCCAAGGCCTGGGACGCACCAAGCCAAGGAGCCCAGCACAGAAGCAGTGTCCTTCTACAAAACCAGCACGTAACCTCTGCTCCAGTTTTGCCCAAAGAACATACAGAGCAAACACCAAGACTGTATAAAGTTGCCGCTGTCCTTTTGCTTACCTGGACGACTGGGTATTGGTAATCCATACAATACACACCATACATAGCCAAAGATCCTCCAGCTAAAGGCCAAATGGACACAGGACTGGAAGCTTCAAACCCGAGTCTCCGTCTTTCAGCCTTGTGGGAAGGACTCTGGCAGCCCTGCGCAGTGCTTGGCTCAGGCCTCTGGGGCCACTCAGGTTGACACTAGCTCAGCTGAAAATAAAAAAGGAGCTGCCTGGCTCGGCTCGGCTCAGCCCCTCTCTTCTGGGATCCAGCAAGGCAGCACTCAACCATAGGCGGCAGAGACTCCTAAAATTAGAAATCCCCTACTGAAAACGGCCCTGCAAGCCTCAACTGAGGAGCGTCCTGCGATTCCCGGGCAGCAAACAGAGCGACTGCTGGGAAGAAGGGGACAGAGGATCTTCGCAGCTACCACTGCCAGGGATGGGAGGAAGCAAACAGCATTTAGGATCTGAAAAGAGCATATGTTCTGGGCTCTAGGTGCGTCAGAGGGAACACTCCCAATCCAGGACAGGGAAAAACATATGGGACTGTTCCCTCCCCCACCCCCATACCCTTCTTGCTGTCCTCGGAGGGACAGGTGCTGGGATTAGCATAGTAAAACCCTTTGGTGTTGGGGAGGGAGGGAGAGGGGAGAAGCCACATTGATATCTCGCACTGAAGGGATCTCTTTCACGAGGGAGTATGTGCCCGTATCGTTTAACGCCTCTCCCTCCCTCCACACTTGAGGCGGGCAGGGACAGCTGCCGGAACCGGGGCTGGTGGGGGGAGCCGGGCCCCGGGATGGCCCCCACCACCCCAGCCTTGGGCCGGCGAGTTGCCCCCCTCAGCTGTTCCAGTCAAACTGGGGGCAGAGGAGGGGGGATTAACTCTGCCACAGGGGGACCGCGAGCAGTGGGGAGAAGGGGGCAAGGCTGGGCAGGGCCAGTTGTTGTGCCCATTTTAGGAAGCCCGTCCTCCCCGTTCCCAGGGAGGAATCTGCTCCCTGACCGACAGGGACAGATGGGGAGCTGCCCGGACGGAGGCCGGCAGGCTCACCCCGCCAGCCCGGCATGCCGGGCGCGCTACCGGACACCCGACAGCCTGCTGCTGATTCTTAGAAGACACACCGTGGCCGGGGAGTGGGGTGACCTCTCATAGCAAATCGCATCAGGTTTCACCCATCGCTACACCAAACCGCACTGGGTTGATACCAGCCCGAACCCGGTCTCCTAAAGAGTTAACAGCTCAAAATCACAAAAGATTCCTCACCTTCCTCCAGAGGACAGCAGTGATAAAACCCCTCCCACCAAGGTTTCAAAAATAAGGATGTTACAGTGATCAAACCCAAGAAGGACTACCAAATTCCTCCCCACACACACACTTTAAATGCACAGAGTCAGGTTTTGGTTTTTTGCATTTCTAATCTTTAACTTTCCCGTAGCGCTGCTGTGCACCCCTAAACAGCTACCTCAGCCTAGCTCTGGGGTAGCTGCCTTTCCACCGTTACTGATAATTTCCACCCCCTCAGAAAGAGTTAAACTTAAGTTATTATTATTATTAGTTCAAGAGGTTAAATACGTGGATCATTATCTGGCACAATTTGCACGTGCGGCACTTTGTAATATAGGTAAGGGGTGGCTAATCCGCAGCCCTCTGACCCACCCAGCCTGGCAGGACAGCTCTTGGCTCGTCCTCTGCTCCCACTGCCCTTTCTTTCCGAGAGGCCTCGGAAAAGGACAGCCAGGAGCTGGGTGAGTGGTTACAGCAGCTGCCGCCCACTCTCATCATCTTTCCTAGGGCCACAGGGCCACTTTTTCCTTACAAAAGGAGCATGGCCAATTTGGGGAGTATAAAGCATGACATTTTCAACATCTTAAAAAAAAAAAAAAAGTTTCTATAGCCATTGTTTCTGTGTCAAGATTTGCACAGAGAGAGAAATTAATTGCCCATAAATGGGAAAGCAGCTATGCTTTTAGATCTCTTCACTGGGGAAAAAGGATGAGGCTCTCACAATGAACTTCCATCTCGTTCTGCCTTTGGCCAGTTTATTTCACCCCAGACCCAAACTAGCTTTTCTGGGGCTCACATTATGCCTGCTCTTCCTCCTCACCTTCAGAGGGCTGTTTGGCCACCTCTCAGTGCTCCCCCTGCAAGCCCCACTTTGAGGCATAGACAGTATCCAATTTCCTCTGAATGACCAATACTACTTTTTTTTTTTTTTCCCTTTCTCTTTTCTGTAACTACACGTTCAATATGTGCCTGCCCTTCATTCTTTTGCATAGCTCGTTACTATGCACTCAGGCAATTTAGTATCTCCAATAACATCTTTTTATGAAAAGGCATTAATTTATAAAAACCTGAAGTCATTTCCACAGCCTGTTTTTGCTACTCCGTATTGCTGCCCCAGGTTTTAAAACCAAATCCCTAACTAAGTTTAAAACCTTACATTTATTTCACAATCCCATTCTTGTCATTTCCAACCAGGCCTCAGGGGAATAAAACGTTTCCAAATCCTTGTGGCAGATATCTTACTATCTATAAATAACCATCAAATGGGCAAAACAAAACAAGGAGGGGGAGCAGGGAGCATCACCTAAGCTCCTCTGTTGTTTTAACTACAGATCCAGATAGAACTGGCATGCTTTAAAGTTTCTGACGCAGATTTAAGTACTCTGCCTTAACCAGCATTAAGATACTTGGGTGACACTTTGGTAACAAAGCATTGCACCTCCTGTGTCCCACAGAAAATTAAATTACAAAAAGTAGTTTTAAACTTGTATGTGCTAAGATGGATATAGCGTGACTTTATTGACTAGTAATAAACTACTGAATTTTCTGCAAGGCTGGCCAATTACGGCCATTAGGCTGGTTTACTACTGCACGTTGACTTGCAACAAATATTAGTCAAATATAAGATGGCTCTGCACTCCATAATTTTATTTTTAAGATAAAGGCCCAACTACATTACCATATAACCTGCTATGCACATGCATTTCCAGTAACACAAGTTAGGTAACTCATAAAATCATAGCCTTGTTCCTGCAAATGCTTACATATATGAATAATTTTAAAATTACAGAAATATTAAGACTGGAAAAGACCTCTTGACACACAGAATCAGATTGACTGCTATCACTCATCATCTCAATCTTTTAATAAAATTTATCACGCTACATCTTAGAACTGGGGTTTGCAGCTATGCTACCCTGGCCAAAAGACTGCTCTAGAACAGCACTCCCCAGCAGCTGGGATCTGTGTTTGTCTCCAGCTTAACGTTATTCCTGAGCAATTTCTGTTTATTCTTTGTTCTTGTGCCAGTACCGTCCTCTGGCTTAACCGTATTTTCTCTTTCCCTTACAATTAACCTTCCTTATGTATCCCCTCTCTACCCATCTAAACAAGCAGCTGTTCCAGTCTTTTGTCACATGACAGACTTGCTATTCCCCAATTTCCAGAAGCCCTTTCTTGCACCTGATCTAGCCTGTGATCATCTTTTTAAAAAAAAAAAAAAAAAAAAAAAAATGTTACCCAGAACAACACTGCTAGCTCCTAATCACTTCACAATTCCAGCACTAAACTGCATCTTCTCTAGCCTCATTAGTACTTTCCCCTGTAGCACATCAGACGTTGTAAGACCCATCTACAGTAGGACAGGTCATCCCATTAAGAAAAATGCATGTTATCAAGTTAAGAAAATTCGTTATCTTAAAAGCAGATAGGTTGATATGGCACAACCCTATTTTGATGGTTTTGTGCCACCTTTTATCACATTTTTCATTTGTGTCCAAGCCTTTAATTAATACTTTTGCGTCAGCATACAGATGAGGTTGGACCAACAGGTCTGTATTTACTCAGATTATCCCCCACCACCAACAGGGCTATTACACTTCCTGTTCTCCAAACATATGATAGCACTCCTGATTTGATAGATTAAAACTTGTATCAGATCTGCAACTTCATGAACCGGTTCTTTCACTTGCAGGAATAGGTATCACCCTTCCCCAGGCAACCCCAGCCCAGTCTGCGTGCTCTAAGGTCTTCAAAATGTCCAACATAGTTGCTTTTACAGTAGGTTCATGCTCGTTACCCACCCTGCCCTTGCTCCCATGATCAACTCTACCTCCAGTAACAGCAAAAAAGATTTGCTCAATTCTGTGATCACAACAAGAGTATCCTCATTAACTACCCTAATACCACACACTAAGCAGCACCACATCTTCCCTTAACTCTAACTGTATTTTGAGAAACTGCCACCCATTTCCTTAGCAACATTTGCAAGGTTTAACTCAGTCTGGTTTTTGGCAGTCCTCATTTTATCCCTACTGACTTTAAAGGCATAGCAGTCTCTACTGATACATTCTCTTTCATAAATTCCCTTTTTGCACCTAACAGCCTTTATAAGATGATTAGGCCTCCAGTTTAGCTGAAGTTTCTTCTTACAAGTTTTCCCCCTTGATTATATCATCAAGAATTTGTATCCAAAGTACTTCTGACAAAGAAAAAAAAATAGAAAAACCCAAACTACACACTTCTACAGCCAAGTCTGAGTTTTCAATCCAGTTCACTCACTTCATTAAATATTTTGCTTCATGTATCAAAGCTTGTATCATGATCATCCTATCCAAAGGTGGGGACAGGGAGGCCTCTATACAGCTTGTTTTCCTGTAATAATCATAGCACGAATAATTCACTCACTGTCTGAACAACAAGTGATGATGCTACGGTGACAAAATCTTTTGACCCTATTATTATTAGCAGCAGCATTTGTTCTCCAAGCTATATCTGAGAAATTAAAGTTTCTCATACCAATATTTACCTCGCTAATGGTACTGGGAATAATATAATTTCAGAGCTTCAAGTTTGTATCCAAATCCAATCCTACAAGGGATTACAGCAGACTCACAGTACTCCCTCTGGGACCTCTTTTACCATTCTTCCTCACAGCAATTTTGACCAGAAACAGATCCCGCGTTATCAGTATTACTCTTCTTTCTTCTTTACAGTCTACTGCATACAATACAGCCTATCACCTTTTACATCTACCCTATCTGAACCACACATAATCTTGAATGCATGTTAAAGCCATGATTACTGTTCTTGCAGATTGATATTATCCCTATAATATCCAGTTTCATGTTCTGCACCAGTAGCTCTGGTTCCTCTACTTGTTATTTCTAATGCCAGGAGCCTGAAAAAAAAAAAAAACAACCCGATATGTTTGTGCATTTACCAATCACACAGCTCCCAGCTCCCTCAACTAAGTATCATCCATCTAGTTACTGCTGAATTTTATTATTCTTTTTATAACGTTAAATTTTATTGTTTTCCATCTCCTACTTACCCATCACTTTGCCTAGAAATACCGTTTTACATGCTACTGTAGCAGCATTTACCTAATTTTCCTCTTTATGTGTACTAAACAAGGCACAGAGATTACACATGTTTTTCCCAACATTCTCAAAACCCAGTGTTTTGCTTCACATGCACTGCTCTCTGATGTCTGCAGCCTGAGGAGCATTTTTGGAAAATGCAAGACAACAACCCTGGTCTTTGTTTTGCCTGCTTTCTTCAGGCTGCTTATAGCAAGCATGCTAAGTCACAACTACAAGCACAGCTATAAGAATATAAGCTAGCCATAGTCTCCCTATGCTTGAAGTGCAGCCATGGTAGTTCCAGACATTTTCCATGTACATTCCTTTTTTTAAATTCTAAAAACTGTGGTACTGTGGGCACACAGCAATACAGCATGGACTCCAAGGTATTTCCATGTTGTACAGTCATTATACCACATTGATCTTTGCTAAGGAAATTACACCAACATTTTCATTTTATAAACTGAATTTATAAAATCTTTAGCATAATTCTCTGTTCTCCAGACAAATAATCCAAGCGTTAGCTAGTTACTCCCACTAAAGAGCTCTTACCTCTGCTGATTCTAACTCTTCATCGCTAGAAGCCTGGCTGATGCTCTTCCTCTCACCCACCAAAAATGGCATCTTTAACAATTAGCCAATCACTACATCTGCTAAACTGGGTCATCAGGGATCTGATGAGCAGCTTACAATATGTCTCTGCTTTTTAAAGACTGATGTAAATGTAGGAAACATGCCAGCAAGCAAGGATGCATTTTCTGGCTGGGTACGTACTGATTTCCATAGCAGCTAAATAGATCAAACAGCTCAGCCAGCTTGTACCGGTGTTAGACAAACAGCACACGGTACCAAGATTACATCTTTAGAGCTGCAAGAGATTCTCATATTGCACCAAAGCAAGTCTCATGTTCTGAAAATGAAGGTGGCTTTTGCTCACTCCAGGTCAGAATTTATACTGGAAAGTCATCACTCCTCTATAGGGCTATATTTTCTGGGCTGTATTGCTTGTGTGGTTTGAGTAGGTATAACGTTTTTCCAAAAGCTGCATGATTTTTTTCTTCCCAGTTTTAATATAACCAATGACTAGAAAAATTACATATGGTCTAGTTGTTATTTTGACCCTGAAATCATTAGAGACTCAAGTGGGGAGGACATAAATGTAGGCAGAGCAGGCACAGGAAAGCGCAATATTCCGAAATGGCAAGCAGAAGCAAAGATGATGACAAATAGGTGACTGGATAAATTGTTTTTCCTCGCATTTCAGAAACCTGGCACTTCTACACAGATGTCCTGATCTCAAGGAGCAAGAAGATCTGGTGGTGGATCAGCCATGCAGGAGAGCGAATAACTCAGCACCAAGCCAGTGCATTTTTTTGTGAGTGAAACATGTTAAGCATGCAAATGTTGAAGATCAGGAATGAGATGCATTAAGCAGAAATGGAACCAGCAGTTCTGGGGCATATGGAATGGCAGCAGAAGCAAACGAGAGCTTGTTGGATGAGCATAATAAGGACATCACAGGAAAGAATTTGAATGCGTTGGTAAAGCCATAGGAGCCACTGCTTGCCCGAACCTGGTCCGATTAGTTAGTGCTACTGATTCCTCATGTTCATTAGGATTAATGTTCCTAAAACACATTAGCACAAATGAAATTACCAAAAATACACTTTGAGTCCAAGGAAACTGAAAATCCCTCTGGCAAAAAGCCTAAGAAGTCCAAAGCTAGAGAAAGCAGCAAATACCACGCAACATGTAGCAGAGAAGGTAGTCCTATCACACTCATTGCTTCTGCCAAGGAAATACCTCAGGCAGACAATGGAACCTCAGCCATTACACTTCTCAGTTTTTATGGGCAAAATTCATGATTTCAAGAAAATTTAAGAGAGAAAAATACCAAAGACAGTATTTAATAAAATGGAAGCTCTGAAATAGCTTCTGGTCATGTCCTTTCCCCTCAAAGTGCTGAACATCTCCCTTTTCAATCTTCTTCTGTGACACATTCTCCATTCGCAATTTACTTCGAAGTGATGGAGTTTGTTTGCATCTGCCTCTACCACTCTAAACACTCCTCAACCTAGGTCTGTAGTCCTGAAACTGATCTAAAGTGGCTTAATAGCTAGGCACCATGCACCCTCTAAACTTTGGACATAAGACACCTGCATCTTGTTACCGCCCTCAGCTCTTCACTGCATCATCTACGTGTTGCTATTAAATATTAATGGTTTGTCTAGACTGGCAAACTAACACAGTTTTAAAACACAATTACAAATACACAGCATAAAAGGACAGGTCAGAATTAAAAATAATTATTTCTTAAGTACCACTTATTTTCAAAGCCTCAAACTCTGCTTTAGGGAAGGACATGGAAAATGGAGGCAGAGCAATGATGCCATGTCAGTCTGCTAAAGCAACTTATTGCAAGACCTCTGTTTGCCAGACAACTGACTTTATTTTGTTTTGTTGAGCTTTCTTACAGCCATCCAGTAGAACGGTAGCATTAGCAAACTCCAGAAACCTACAGACCAAAACAGGACTTGTGAAATCACAAGACTGGATCTTTCTCAACCAAAAACCAAGTTCTCCGAGTACCCAATCTACACAGTCATGGCTGTCAAAAGAGACAAAGACTCTTGGTGAAATAGCAGGAGTAAAGACCTTTGATCCTGAAGTTAGATCTGTGTAGGCAGTCTTCCTGAAGTTGGAAGTAAAGATCCTGCCCACGCAACTTCAGCTACTGGACAAGGACCCAGAGTCAATTCAAGCAAAACTCAGATTGCCCAAAGTCTGTCTCTAAAATTATTACAAAGGAAAAATACAAGGTAGCAATGAGCACTGATCTGAAGTTTGAAAAATTCTCTGTCAAAAGACTGTGCTCCCAGAACCGAGATTTTATGCATGACTCTAGCTAATGAGCTGCCTCCCAGGAAGGCAGCTTTAACAGAACAGTAACTCACAAAAATATATTAGTGATTAAGTTGCAAAATAGATGTGGCAGCAGTCTGGATATACCAGCAGCATATAGAAGACACGACTTCAACTTTCATTTCTACCCCAACCCATCACTTTACATGCATTAAAAACCAGAGTTTAATTATGCCATCTTGAGAAAACTCCAGCACACCCGAGTATAACACACAACAAGTCCAAAAAGAGCTTCCAAGACGAGACAGGCTCCATCACCTTAGTTATTGCCAAAGGCACAGTATAAAGGCAGAAAAGAAAGTATACATGGATTTTCTAGGAAAAAAAAAAAAAAAAATCCATGTGCTGGGCCTGGGCCTCCTTTCAAGGAGAAGTCTAAGTGCTTGGCACTGCTTCAGGAAGAAAATAAGTGTACTTTTGGGCTAAGCCATTTGGCAAAGAAGGTGATCGTAGCACAGCTTTCTTTTGGGACTACTTCTATATGCACTGATCTTGGTAATAGTGCTACATGTCCACCAAAATGCTTTTTGCATGTTACGTGAAATACAAAAAGGTGTCCAGATGCAGAATTTCAACATCAAACAAGAGAAGTTTTCTCTTGGTAGTTTAGACATTACATGACAGCTCCGCTGCCTTTCTATATTCCTTTGGGGGCAGTGGAGAAACAGGACACAGACAAAAAGAATAGAGCAGAGGCAGTTTTCCTTCACTGCAGAGGCTGCTAGATCTATTGGCTAGCTCAGAAACTCAAACAGAGAAAAGCTTTGCCCATTTTGTCTTTCATACTCCCACTTGGTTTTTCATTTAACAAGTGGCAGCAGTACAATTAGCCAATCCTTAAGGGGACAACTTTTATACCTAGACAGTTAACAGGGAGATGCAAAAGAGAAAGACTTGACTCTTCTACGAAACACAGCAGCTTAAGCTTGAGCATTTCTCCAGATCTATGCTAAGCCTACAAAAATTAAGGTTAATTCCTTAAAGAACTATCTTCCTAAGAATAAATATTATTAAAAGTCACCAGATGGTAGTATGAGAGATACTCTCACCAAGTATTTTTAATTGAATGAATCACAAACTAGGGCTGGAGCGCACAGGCGATTTCCCCCGTAGTATAAGTATAGTTACACCGTTATCTCAGTCCCGGCAGCAAGTCGCTGCGTGGCAGCCGTGAGGCCGTCGGTGACGCCACGTGCATTCCCAGTCCCTTGCGAATGCTTGCAGGATAAACTACTTTTGCCGAGGGTTTGAACTAACACGTTTTACCTCGCCTTTGCCTGGGGTGAAGGGAGCACATGATCAACTATCGCATAGCATTGCAGTATGTGGCCGTCTTACTCATCTAGCTGAGCGCTCGCTCCCTAATGGAGACAGTTTTGGTATGGATTTTCCTCCTCACCTCACCACTTGGCTTATCAAATTGCTTCCACGTGACAAACTAAAATAGAAAAAGGTACTTGTTCCAAGTTAAAGAGTGTCCACACAATAAATTATGCTACTATGGACTTAAATTTATCCCTACCTTAGAGTGGTATGGCTTCCCAGCTACACAAACAAAAACAGAATTTGGGGGAAAGGTTTTCTCGAGCAGCATTTTGTTCTTTTGACACAGAAGCAAAGGCATTCCCTGCCCAACTTGGTTCAACCAGAATAGCAGAGCAGCTGCCCACACACTGTAACTGTGCAAGCAAGAGACAAAACATGTCAAAATTATTAAACTGAACTCTTAATTGAATGGAAGTAAAAGAAATAAACAGGCAGCACAGTCTACGTGAGATTGCTGGGTCTGAGACCACATTATTGGCAGGAACTGAGGAACTGGAGAACATGCAGGCAGGACCTTTAGCTGCCGCAACAGCAGGTCACCAAATAAATCTCAAGAAATCATTTGGAAACAGTTCCAGCGTGGCAGTATACAGAATATGACACCTTCAGCATAAATCTGTAAAGACAGTCACATGATTCAGAATTACATCTGTCCATTAATTTCTGTAGGCCTCAGTTCAAAATCTTGCTTGCCTCCTAAGCTTCAGATGATGAATCCTGCTTTTTCCCCACTCCCATTTAAAGAAAAAAAAAAAAAATCCCAAACTCAGGCAGCTCCAAAGAGATTCAAGAGCAAGATACCAGAAGTAAGGCAGTTAAGATTTTGGTGCAGTTGCTGAGTGCACAGAAAGGATCCAGAAATAGCACGCAAAGCCGAGGTTTGGCAAGAACGATGCAGTTTACCCTGAAAGAAGAAAGTCAGACACACTAAATGAATGGTGATAGCAGCAATGCATGCTTTAATGTAGGGAGTGACCCCAGGGACTACCCCTGTTGGGGCAGAGGTGCTAATTACTGCTGTGTCCCTGCTCTGGTGGTTTTAGTAGAGAAGTAGAAGGCTATGGTAGAGAACAGAAGAGGTATGATGAGGCCATGCCAGCTCTTAAGCAAGAAGCAGTCTTCTCATCACTTTCTGCCTCAGACTAAGACAAAAATAGTAAAAGGCAGCAAACACCTAGATTTTGTTTAGATAGGTTTCAAAAAAACCTGACCATTTCTGTGAAAGCAGGAGTGATCAAAATTCTGGAAATCTTCTCACACAGAGTCCCAAGATGTGGGTACAGAGGTCTGCTATAGGCACGTAAGCTAACTGCGAGTCACACTTCTCCCCAGGAGCCAAGAGGACAGAATAAAGCCTGACACGGCTTAGTTCAAAGTCCTTTCCTGTGAGCTAGCTTCATCTCCCAGCAAGTTCTAAAACAAGCCACAGCAGCTGAAATCCCTGGACAACCACCACCAAGGGCTTTCTCCAGTCGCACCATCTGCACGATCAAGATACTTGCTCTTTTCAGCAGCTTTCTGTGACCTCTACAAAAAAAAAAAAAAAAAAAAAAAAAATCACACATGTTCATTCACCCCAATTTGCCACTATCTGCATCCTCTGTGCCAAAACCAGGAACCCATAAAGATGGTTTCCTGGCTCACATGAAAACCCTTATCTCTGTTTTCTGTCACTATTAAGAAATCTCCACCAAAGACTTGGCTTATGTTCCCTGCACATCTCTCCAGTTACTCTACAGTGGGGCTATTCTCACTTCATGGTAACAGGACTACCAACGCAAAAATTAACTGCAACCCCGCTGCATTATCGGCTTGGATATCAGCAGCACTCGAACTTCAGCCTCTATGGCTTTATGGGTCTCTTAGCACGAATTTAAAAGAACCACTTATCTCAGGCCAGAGATTCATTCATAGGCCAGAGTTAAAGTAGGGCAATACTTAAGCTGCATCTCAAGCTCATATTGTAACGAAGCAAAAGCTGCAACTTCAAGCTCTGAAGGGGCACAGCAGGCACACCTCCTGCAACTGCTCTGAATTAGATAGCTTCTGAGAAATTTGTGTGAATCTTGAAAGTCTAATACAGCTCAACGGTCTGCGACTGAACTGCTTTAGCAGGCAGGTCAAGCTGCAGCATCCTCTTTCATGTACAATACCAGGTCCTCAGTACAGTGCTGGAATGAGACCCTTTTCTGCAGCAGAGGAATGTGGTAGATGCGCAAACCCTGCAGGAGGCAAACTTCAGAATGGCAGATTGCCAAAGGCATCTCTGGGCAAAATGAAGAAAAACAGTCACTGCCACCCAACTGCCCCAGATCGTCTGCAATAGACCAGGAAAATATATAACCACCATAAAGATGAAAACAAAGAAAATGATGGCCACATTAAAAAAATAAAACCCCCACTCTTTCTGCACATTCTGTTCCTGACTTACCTGCTTTACAAATATGGGCCAGATCTAATAGCAGCCCCTAGAAATCCAGCTGTCACATTTTGATAGTTCACTGATTGCCCACAGAGATTTAATTACTTCGGCCAGTCCACATGCCTAAGACCTCATGTGGGCATGGCCATTCCTCATCCTCGCCCTGCCAGAGGTCTGGAGAGCGGAAGCAAGAGCGATGCTAGGATGATCAGATGTATTTTGGAGCCACCAACGTCACAGTATAGGGACAAGAAGGGAAACAGCTGTTCTAGAGCTAGAGACAACAGAATGCTTAAAAACCTAGAAAAACAATTAAACAAACTAATGAGCCATAGCTGGCAAAGGAACCACAGGTCAAGGATGATACAACTCCTCAGTGGGGAGAGAGGTGAAGAAGGGGAGAAGTTCTCCCATGTCAGGGCAGAGAGGGACCAAGTTAGCCGCTCCACAGCGAAGCTGTAGCAAGGAGGGTAGAAAGGGACATATCAAAAGAAGAGGTGATTTATTCTGGAGTTTCAGGGCTGGAATAAGCAGTAGAAGATGAACAAAAGTGAATGTCTGTGGTGGATCCAAACAGGAGACAGGAGTGGGACGGCAATGCCACAGGGTTTGTTTTGTTATTGGGTTCGTATATTTTAAAAAGAAGTTAATAGAAAAACACTGTCAGCTTAAAATGCTCCAAGCATACAGCCTGCCACTTCTAGGTTATGACAAAAATTCCCGCCCTGTAATGAGAAGGGTTTCTTGGGATCCAGCAGCCCTCCGACTCTTCACCCCCAGCTGAGGGGCGGAGGGGGTTCCCATATCAGCGGCTCGGCAGCACGGAGCTCCTCGCGCTGGCACCGGCCGCCTGCCCAATTCAGACCTGTAATCTCCCCCGACTTTGATTTAATGCAGCAATTACTGGTAATGTGGTTTGAAGGAGATAAATGCCCAGTACAGGGCTGGCTGGCACTGACGCTCATTCCGCTCATGATGCGAGAACAGTTTTAATTAAAATCCCCTTTATGATAAAGGAGCTGCTTGACTGGATGTTTCTGTGCAGCCCTGATACGGAGCCTCCTCCAAAGCGGATTAGAAATCAAAGTTTCCCCCTTCTCGCTACTGGCAACACACAAAAATAGGGAACACAGTCACCATGTCACCCTTCTGCAATTTCCTTAACCCTAGAACTGCTGGGAAAATGCCCATGTTCACTTAAAAGCAGTTGCCACCTCTTGTCGTGGCTCCAAGTGTTTTCCAAAAACTAAGCACCAGGGCTGCTTTAATTAGAATAAACCCATCAAGAGAGCTCATCCTCTGTGATCTAAGACAGGTTTCCCCTCTGTCTGGTTAAAAGGGGAATCAGCTTGGCTACTTCTACGGCAGACCCATCCCTACAGCCTGCGTTCTGGCAAGGAAGGAAATCAGACCCGCAGTGCTCTGGCAAGATGGTCGGAAGTTGGGATCTGGCTGAAAGGCTGGAAAAGCAGAAGCCTCTGCTAGGTGAGGCAGAGCGACACGGACAGGGAAGAGGGAAGGAGTAGCACTGCAAGATAAAGGCATAAAATTTGGCAGAGCGGTGAGGATCCCAGCACAGACATGTTCCAGAAATGATCTGTCAGCTCTTGATCGAGTTACAGCAAATGTAGGTGCAATTTTGGGTTGGTTTTCTTCTTTACAGTATAGGAAATACCAGAGATGAATACATTAAGCACAGCTAGTTTCTATTATTGCAAGTGCCAGGAGCAGATTGTCACAGTGAGAAATTGGCCTTGTGCATTACACAGAAAAGGCTGCGCTGGGTTTGGAGGCTTGCAGACAGTGCAATGTGAAGATAAAGAGCCTCAAGTCTGAATGTGCATTATTCCTCTCCTTAAGCCACCAAACACACGTAAACATAAAAGGGCTGATTTAAGCAGCTGAATTTCTCAGTGACCTTCAGAATGTATCTGTGGACCATGGGACTGTCTAAGCCTTCTCCTGGGACCCCCCCTCCTTTTCTGAGTCTTTGTTTCATCACCCTAAGAGTACTCCATATTCCCTGAAATTGTCTTCTCCCCCAAAGTCCTCAATGCCAGTCAATGGGATTCTGCTCTGAAAAACCTTTTTTCTTTCAAATTTCTTTCTTATTTTAAAGTGGCTCTTATGTTCCATGATTACCCACCCCCTTCAGACAGCACAATAGCAAACAACAGAGTGAAAAAAAAAAAAAAAAAAATCCTGTACAGAACCAGGAGGGATTCGGCACAACAGCATGACTAGCTGACTCCACAGAAGTTTGATGCAGCACACACCAGACCACCAAAGGCTGATGTGGCACTGCTGTAATGGTAAAATCAGCCTTCAGGAGCACTTTGCTCCTCAACAGGATGAACAAAGGGTAAAAACACCAGGTCAGAGACGGCAGCAACGTGAAGATTTAATGCAGTTTTGCTGGTCCACAAAGGAAAAAAAAAAACAAAACCAAAAAAGGCCTGGTATAATTAACAAGATTAAATGGGGATTTAGGATCAGGACAGAAAAGCAACGGGCCAGATTGATCCTTACAGGATTAAAGCTGGAATCCTACTAAGAGTCCAGTGGTTGAGAGATCAACGCAATGTAATGGGATTAAATCAACATCAGGTTTTGTTTTTACACAACTGAACTCCCCCAGCGCCCCTGCTTTGGATAAACAGCAGAAAAGCTGACTGGTACCTACAGACAACCAGTGTGCAGGGCAGCCAGGTACTTCGCCCTTCCACCCTCTCATGGCCGAAGAGCAATAGGTACTGCCGCTATCGGAAACAAAGGACAAAAAAACGTGGTACATAACAAATGGTCCAAACAGCCAAGAAAGTTGAGGATTTACCAAAGTATGCGTTCCAGACAGCTCTAAATTAACTGGTATAGAGTGTGATGGGATCACCCCAGGACTGATGGATAGGAAAGCCAGGAGGACAGTCCCAGCTGCATTCAGACATGCTGCCGACAAGCAATTGGATTTTGATATTGTCTCTTGCCGGTGAGGAACAAAGGACGCAGTATACTTTGCGAAACATATCAGCAAACACATTTAAGACAAATTGTCGCATGTCACCATTGCACAACAATATCCAAGAATTACAAAAGTGAGAAAAGCCTCTTTCAGCATGTATCATTTGCATTACAGCTGGTGCAACACATGCAGGCCAGCTGCACCTCTATTCCCCTGCCCCAAAGTTTCCAATGCTTGCCAGTAATTTGAGTTGGTAGCAGGGGGGAGGGAAAGAGGGGAGACAGGACAAGGCACTCTATTCTTTCTAGATACGTATACTATTTTTAAAGTTTTTATTCTCATAGGAGAGAAAAACATGCATGTTTAAATGAGAGGGTATCCATCACCACCCTGCTCGGCTGAAGTGGGAAGGGGTGTTTATTACACACCTGTTCACAACAGCTAAACAGCTACATTGGAGAGCAACACTCCCCATGCAAGGAAAAAGCATTTAAGCACCTCATGTTTCTACAGCACTTTTGAGTCCTAAAGATGCTTAAAAATAGCAGTTACACATACACTATACACACTCTAGCAAAATTTTTGCTGCAGAAAAAAAATTTCCCCAACACTAACATTTTAAAATGCAGATACTGCCCATTTCTTAAAAGATGCCACAATCAATAGCCTCACCTATGCTGAAAGTGCTTCTCCTTTTCAGCGGGTTGGACCAAAAAAGAGTAATCGGCGTTCATTCCTCCTCCTCACTAAAGCAGCAGCCAAAAATCTCAGTGTAATAAATCGGGGTGGCAGGGAAATAGCTGAAACTAGTGCTGGATCCAACAGGCCTGTCAGCAAAGCTGCCCTGCAACGTTACTGAGATGGTCCTGATGGAGCTACGTACCCCACTTATGCTGCCAAATAGGTTTTGCCACCTCCCTGAGAGATACTTTGTCTTTACTCAGAAGGGTTCTCCATCCAAAACGTACATCATGGATGCAAGCAGAGATCACTATACTGTAGTGATGGTAGGATCAAAAAGGAGGCCATTACAACAGAAATGAAAAGTTAAAAAGTAGCAACAGGCAGATCATGCTGCACATTTTCTGTTTTCTAGCCACTTATACACATTTGAATTTCAGCACTTTCCTGCATTTAAACTTTGTTTCAACATTAGATGATTTATAAATTATAGAAAAAGTACAGAGGAATGTTCCAGTAACATCCTATGCCAGCTCCTTAAAGCACGATGAATCCCTAAGAATATCTAAAAAGAATTGTCATCTGGTCAAAATATTTTCATTTCATCGTTGTCTTAATGTCCAAGATTCAATTAGAGCATTGTGTGGGGGACAGCATGTTTCATTTGTGGCAGGAGAAAAACTATCTATCTGCCTTTGCCCTGGATTCGGCTAGAGACCCAAGAACCATCTGGTAAAAAATCAGCCAGAGCATTGTGCAGGCAGTATATTAGTCATAAGACGTAGGACTCTGAGAACAATGAAACCTAAATTTAAGGGACAGACAAGGGAAACTTAATTACTTGTTTAAGCTTCTTCACAGCTTTGAGGAACCTTTAACACTTTCAACAAAATAATTTAGCACCAGAGGGCACAAAGCACATCCTCGATTGATTTCTTAATTTTCTACAAGCCCGTTTTCACTTCCAGCATGGAATTATCTGCACTGGTCCATCAGCACAGCCTGCCTCTCCAATGCACGGCTGCAGGATGCATTATAACGCCCTTGGCACGGAGTACCATCCAGAGCCGCAGTACTGCAGGTACAGATCGCAGATCCTCCTCCAAACTGACAACTGATAGTGATAGGACAACTGTAATGATAGGACAAGGGATAATGGTTTTAAATTGAAAGAAGGTAGATTTAGATTAGATATCAGGAAGAAATTTTTCACTCTGAGGGTGGTGAGGCACTGGAACAGGTTGTCCAGAGAAGTTGTGGAGGCCCCATCCCTGGAAGTGTTCAAGGCCAGGCTGGATGGGGCTTTGAGCAACCTGGTCTAGTGGGAGGTGTCCCTGCCCATAGCAGGGGGGTTTGGAACTAGATGATCTTTAAGGTCCCTTCCAACCTAAACCATTATATGGTTCTATGAACTCCCTAAAGAAAACATTTTGTCTGACCCCACAACCTGACTCAAACTCTTGCTGTACCCAGTATCTCTTGCTGAAGGACAAAGGGATCTCTTCCAGCTAACTGCACAAGCCATCCAATTGTACTTTTGGTTGAGCACACACACATATGCAGCTGATACCCTAGTGACTGCTTAGAGCTGTGCCAAAGCAAGCCATCCAAATTCAGATCCACTCAAAGACTTTTCCAATACCATTGCCATATCCTTGGGGGTTAGGACAAGGGTAAAGTTCTGGTGCTGCTGGAATTAAGGTTTGCAAATAAGCACCACGGGAAGTGCAGGAAACACAGATGTTCAGTCTCAAATCGCTATTATCTGTGCTCTTCCTCAAGCTTTCAGCTGGAAACCAGGAAGGCTGAGGTTTATTCTCTTCTTATTCTCTTACAGTTTATTTTCTTCCTTCCAAGGTAAACAGACTGTATGGTGAAAAACTAACTTAAACAGGACCCGGTCCCCGTCAGTCTCGCAAGACTTGGACAGGCTTACAGCAAACAGAGTCCCCTGTGCTCATTGCTGTTTGGACAGGTGGGAATAGAGCAGACAGGCAGAAGAGCCGCTGGAGAAATTCACACGAACTCAGCCAGCCTACATCCCTCTAATTCTTTTGTTTAGATTCATTAGGGAAGGAAATTCCTGAACGTGATAGCAATGTGCTGGGCACTGATTTTACCTGTTTTTATATTAATCAAATGTAGCATACAGAATAGATCATCCTGATACCAAATCTCCTTTCTCTGAAGTCAGTACTGTAATCTGAAATGCCTTCTCTTTTTGAACTGCACTGGGCTTTCTTGTGTCAGTAGTGACCTTGGCATCTTCCAGGATTACACGCCTGCAGGAACACAGAACTGGAAAAGATCACCTGGATTATCAACTCTAGTTCTCTAATAACAGAGGCGGTCACATTATATAATCTTTTTCATAAACTCTTCTTTCTGTTTCTCAAATCTCCAAAGCTGATATAAAACCCTAGATGCAAATAGATGCAAGTTGCTTTGTCACACTAACCCCCAGGGGAACGCAATGCAGACATCCCCAAAACAGCTGTGCACGGAGCAGCTCAGGTGTGGAAGCGGTATAACCATGTTCACGAGGTGCTGCACCAAAGCTAATAAACCTTATCGAGCAGCAGAACTCATTATCTCAGTTGCAGCACTGGACAAACATAACTATATTACTTCTGGATTCAAGCTGCTACATATGCATGCCACAGTATGGCACCGCGGGACTTGCAGGCTGGGGAATCAGCTTACAGGCTACTAGCTCAGGGATCTTTGCATGAGATCCATTTTATGATTTTTCCAGGGCTTTCCCGCTCCAGAGCAAGAATCCAAAATTGGTGTTTACATTAAGACAAAGTGCCTTTTACCACGCTCACAGAAATTCACCCAGACCTGACCTCTAACGCATTCAGGAAAATCTTATGGCACCCTCACAGCCACAGTCTCCCAGAGGCTACCACTTCTTATCCTCTCTTAGCATTGACCACACCGTGTGCGCACCTTTCACACATAGCAACTGCACTCTCCATCCCATCAGAGCTTCAGTTGATGGCTGACATGTTTATTTGCCATTCCAAACAAACAGGTTCCAGCAAAGGCCTACAGGCACAGCCAGACTTCCCCAGCAATGGCTGCCCCAGGCTTGGCACCAGAACAGAGCAGGGAGGCAGTTTTCCCTGGATAGCCACTTGCTCTGCTGCTATCAATCGCATGCTTTGAAAGCCATGCTGTAATGACCATATTTTTCACCGGCAATAGCTACCTTTCATCAAAAAAACCAAACAAATAATAGAAAGACATGGCGTGAGGAAAAGCACGTTGCTAAGACCCAAGTTTGGCAGCAGAGTTGGGTTTGCAATCCCTTGGTGGGAAAGCTGATGAGCTCAGAGCCTAGAGGGAAAAATTATTACAGTGAATGCAAGGAGAGGCTTTTAAGTGACAAAAAGGCAAGTAAAAGGCAGGTCAGGAAGAAAACCAACAAAAAATATTTCAAAATGAGCTTGGCAAGCTTACTAACACTATTCTTGCTTATATTGTAGGTAATTAGTAGGTCTAGGTAAGATCTTCACTTTCACAGGGCTCTAGAGAAAGAAATCATTTCTAGTTGCAATAGGCAGCCAGCCTCTCACAAACACTCAGCATGTACTCTGTACATGGCTGCGAGAAATGAGCAAATTATCTATACCCACTATAATCTGAGATCAGAGCGATGAATCCACTGCTTCCCTACCAGAAGCCTAGCAACAGCATGGACCTTCCCTACCTTGGTCCCTCTTGCCTTTGATAGTTTCAGCTGTCTTTGAGCACAGGAGAAGGATGGTTGATAAATTGCTTGCTAGGGTTGCTGCCCCTTCCTTTCAACCTTTCTTGTAACAACAGACCTCCAACAAGGCAACATTCATACATGCAACTCTCAGAACACATCATGCTCTTTAGAAAATACTTGGAATGAAATGACTCTAGATTATATCTTATGACTCAGAGTACACACAGATTCATCTGCTCATAAATGAAAAAAAAAAAAAAAAGGGCTTTCTTATCCAGAAAAGGGTTGAGCACTTTTCCCACACTCAAACCACTCTGCTCCTGGCTCTTGCCAGCAGAACGCCTGTCGCCCTGTTGTCAGTACACATCTCCCTCCAAGCGAAGACCCTCTCGCCTTTGTAGCTCAAATTACCCCATGTCCCATCCAGAGAACGGATGCCTAGGAGCCCTCTTGAGCAAATCAGGAGCCCAGACAGCTGCAGGCAAACAGGGATGAGTGAGAGAAGAGAAAAAGGAAGATTTAGAAGGTCCCCTAAGAACAAAATACTCATCTGCAAAACCAGAACTCCTATATGCACCTCCTACACCTATAAGGCGAAGTATCCACCTTGAGTTTTCAACACTGATGATCAGATGTATGCACTTGAATGGTCTGCAACATCAGAAAGACTATCATACTATCTCTGCCTCAGAAAGACTTTATACAACTGCATCCTACACAATAAAAGTGTTAAGACAAATAGCGTCTCTTGATATTTAATGGCACAGCTAGTCTGACGCCTTCACTTCCCTCACAATGCCAAGCATTAGGTCATCACGACAGATATTTTAAGTTTCCCACTCTCCAACTCTCCACAGCCCACAATCCCCTGCAGTCTACAAGGCCCTCATTTAAGAGTATCCTGCAACAAGTTTCACCCGAGGGAATACAGTTCAGCAAGCAGGAATGTCAGTCTGAACTGAGGCTACATCACCACTTCATTTCAGAGACAGCATTATAATCAGAGACTCTGATGTTGCAGGTAGCCTGTACTTTCGGGTTCAGTATCCACACCATATTACAGCTGCAGAGGAAGGCACATTCTCCTTTTTATTTTATTATTTGTCAAATGTGACAGCATTCAATATCGCACAATCTCTTCAAGGAAGATAATTCTGTAACGTGCACCCCTAAGGGGGGGAGAAACATTATGGTTGCTGTGGGAACCTTAATTCTGGATTTCAGGACTTGCATATTTAAAACCTCAAATTTAACATTGCATTAATGTAGCTTCATGCATTGAATTAAGGAATGACTCAGTACAAATCTCCATGCATCTACTGAAGTCCTGACGTTCCAAGGACAGACAAGAAGCACAGAAAAGAAAAAACACAGCACGGGGAAGAAGGAGGGAACGGGAGGGAACTTACGAGCAAAGAAGGAAGAAACAGGTACAGCCAAGGCACAGCAAACCCTACACCAAACCAGATCTGTCACTCAGGGCTCCTTGTTCTCACTGCTAAAGGTTATGTAGCCCATCGGGATAAAAAGAGCTTAAAGCAGAAACACAAATGGGCACGGAGGAAAAGGTTCCTGAAAAGATGAAAGAGGGGAAGATTCCCCGAAAGTAATAGGGTAACCTATACCGAGAAGGGAAAGATCATACCCAGATAGCACAAATTCACTATTTATTCTTAATTATCATGGCACAATGCCTGGATGATGCCCTTAAAACCCCTTCAGCTATTCAAGCATTTAACACTTCTTTTCCCCACTCCTCTGAAGTTTAACTGCAACACAAGCGCAGCAACACTGCTGCCCTAAGTTTAGGGTGCAGGCAGAAGCAGCAGCCCACAGAAGGGTACTGGTCTTCAATCCATTGGAAAACACCCCAAAACTCAGCCCTCTCTTAAGAATCTGGGACAGCGCTTCACCTTTTGGGCCAAAGCCCGTCTTCATGCAGGCTGACAACTTCACTTTATATTACAGTGCTCCTGCACCCCTCACCAGCTGGAGGAGGCGAGACAGCCAGGCAACTCTTCTCGGCTCCCACACTCGCCGGCATCCTCCGCGTTTCAGCTGGGTAAGGAACATCTCCATTGTTTACTGCTTATCTAAAATCATCAGCAGCATGGCTGAATTATTTCTCTTCTTACCCCACCCACCAAACCAAGCACAAATCTTAGCTGAGCCACAGGGCCTGCTGCCCAGCCTTTCTCGCTAAAAACCGGCACCCCAATTCGGGGTCACACATGCCAAGCTGCAACAGGGGGAAGAGCGGAGACGGTGGACGTGCCTGCCAGCAGGGCCTGCTGGACGAAACCAGGCAAGTGTGCATACCCCAGCATAGAATCAAGTTACCCTGCAACAAAGATAGTGTGTGTATGTGCAAAGGAGGGAAGTCAAATCCTTCAGCCCGGGTTCCAAGGCTTGCTTTGTTGCTAAAATAAACCAGTGTTTGTTCCTGGGAGTGATGGGGAGCTGGAGTCTAAAAACAGTGGCAGTGAGAGCCCCCACCTTCAGAGTTATGAACAAATTTAAAAAAAAAAAAATACAAAACAAACAAAAACTTGGAAACTGATTACTCTTCACCTCGCGTATCTAGGTAAGGAACCCAAGGGCAAACTGCTGATCTCAAGGGTGCCCAGGAGCAGACAAAACTACACATAGATGACTAACCGAGCAGCCTAACAGCTGACTGCTCCAGAGGAAATTCCAGTCCTTGCTCAAAGGCTGAAAATATATATGCTTTTATATATGCTTTTACTTTGCTTGCTGGATCTATATAATACTTTACACGTGTTTTTCCTGACATTATTTTCCATACTCCACCAGAAACTCAAGTAACTGTGCAACTTCTGGAAAAACAACCTTGCATCCAACTTTTGTTGAAACAGCTTCTCCCTCTACCCCCAAAGCCCCAGATTCCAAAACTACGTATTTGTTCCCTGCTCCTTGAGTGACTACAGGCAGAGGCACATGGGAACAGTCTTATGCGTGAAATATATATATATTTTTATATATATACACACACACAGGTCTCACAGATGGCAGACAGTGAGCAGCATTATACCAAAAATTTTGTCTCCGAGGCACCTGCCCAAAACTGTTCTCTCCAGAGGAACTTATAACCACAGGAAAAGCCTGCTCTATACCCAGTTAACAGTACTTGCTCTAAATATTACTTTTCACAAGGGAAAGCTACAGCCCACTGTGTGTAGAGGCTGCAGAGAGCTAATCCCAACGACGAAGGCCGCTCACGTTAGTGCAGAGTCCTTCAGCTTTCCATTCCTTATATGTGCAAAGTGTGCAAGCCCTCACACACACGCTTCTCTACTCACCCAGAGGTACATCATGTTAGCCTGGGTCCTTCAAACCCAGCAGTGAGATGATCCGGCAACGCAAAAGCACTTCAGTAAGACTGTCGAGACCAAGGTTGGTTGAGGGTTTGTTTTTTGGTGTTTTTTTTTTTAAAGAAAAAAAAAAAATCCGAACGGCTCAGTTTGAGGCTTAGAAAGCGTCTCGCCTCCTCCACCCCCCTCCTCCAGCTCTGGCTGCTCTGCGCTCTTCTCTCGCACTTAATCTCTCCCTGGGAGTTCCCAGCCCCGTGTGTCTGTACTGGCGTGCACAGCACACACTCTGCATTCGCCTCCAGGGAATTTCTCTCTGTCATTCTGCTTCTAAAAACACAATCTCGGCCTCACAAGATTCTTGCAAGAGGCAGGGATGGGTGGGGTTAGTAATAAATGCAGCCCGGCTCCCAGTGCCGGAGCATGCTTACTTTAGAAGAGGGATCTTTAGACATGAATGAGGCAGCGCGTTGTCCTCCAAGGTCACTGGGGGTGAGGACCCACTCCCCCCCACCCTGCTAATTGCTCCTCCGAGAATCATCTGCAGATGCAGGACCCGTGCACAGTGCCATAAGCAGGTTTTGCACGTCTTCATTTCCGCCATTAGTCAACACCCAAAATTCAGTCACAATTCAGTAGCTATATTTAATCATTAACCACCGACAGGCACCGAGGAGCACAACTACAGGTATCTTGAAGCTAAGGAGAAAATCTGGGGTGTGCCAGCCACCCTGGAGCTCCTGCAGGAGAAAAAGCCACCATCAGCGTGAGCTGGGGAAGAGAAGCAACTCACAGATAAAGGGGTTAATCTGCCTTCACAGGTGGCTCTGCATGAGTATTTTACAGACTTGCATATTGCTAAAGGGAAAGCAGCAGCTGGCTCCAGCTCCTCTGAGTGTATCGGGTTCCCACTTGCCTGGAGGCAGCTTCCCCCCAAGTTTGACAGGGGCAAGCGCCCTCTCCCAGCTCTCTGATTTCAGGTTTGCAAAGCTCTGCCGGTGGGGCAGCAGCCCCAGCAAAGGCACGCTGAGCAAGAGACACTCTCGCCCCAGCTACCTCGACATGCTCCAGCAAGCCCTTCCCCTCACGAGCAAATCCTCGTCCCATCCCCCATGCCCGATGCCACAGGACAAGTGTCACCTCTCATCTCATTAATCAGTTAAACCGCTCTTCCAAACTAGGAAAACGGGTTTCTCGCCCCCTTCCCACCTCAAAATGAAGAACCGACTTCCCTCGCTGGGCTCCAAATGCTAAGTTAAAATTGGCCTCTTCTCAGACAGAGGAAAAAAAAAGAATTAAAAAAAAAATAAATCATGTTTTCATTGAGGCACTGGTCTCCTTGGAAATGAGTTTTGAAGAAATATTTTTATCTCAGCCAAAGATATAGAAATGGTGCTCTTTCACGTATCACCTCTACACCCTTCACTTACAGATTACTTAAATGCAATCCAGCAGGCTCGGAGCAAAGCAAGCAGCCATGCAAGCCTACAGCGCTCCACCCACAAGTCAAGCCCTATCTACGTGGGCCAACAAACTGCTGAGCCTCCCGTGGTCCCCAGGCTCCCCTCGCCTTCAGCAAGGTGCAAACGCACCCCAGGCCAGGCTTGCCCCAGGTACAGGCGCAAACCCATGGGATGCCAATGGGCTCTAAGGAAATGCACAACTGTTGTTGCAGCCCTGCATAAAAACCTGGAGAAATGGCTTATCATCCTGACCAGGATATAGCAGCCACGGGGATGCGCTTGTTAGAGACAGCCGCCGCTTGGCTTTCCAGACAGGTAAGCCCAAGCCCTGCTGCTCAGGGGAAGGAGCAGGAGCCCCATTTCAGTACACTTGGATGTTGCAAGGTTGTTCAACTACGGCACCTCTCGGGCCTCCCATCTGTTCTCACCTTTTGGCACAATGGGTCAGGTCGAGAGAGTGAAAAGCAATGTTCTTAAAAATCACATACTGCACCAAAGCCTATGCACCATAGTCTCCAAAGAGTGAAGCATGTGGTCTATAAACCTGTTCCCAAATGCTCCGAGGAGCAAAACAGTGGCAACGCTGACATTTGCGTCATGGTTAGATGCATCAGCTAACATTTCAGCAACAGGGTCACACCAGCTGTAACTATGAGTTCAGCCAGCCTGCAGACCCAGGCAGGCACTGCTGCACCAAATAACCTTGATGGCTTTTTCAAGGTTTGCTTCTGATCCACAATCCCAATCCAAAAATGATCTTACTATCAGATTAATGAAAGCTAAGATTCCTTGTGTGCAGAGGAGAAAGTGAGAAGACACGTGGGTCAAGTGAGCGAACCCAACTAAATTCTATTTCATAGGTATTTCCATTAAAGACTTGAAAAAGATAAGTGCTTTTAACTAAGCAAAAGAGGGACCAAGAGATTCCCTAATAAAAAAAAAGGGGGGGGGGGGGGGCAGTGGTGTAGGGAAATCTCCCCCTTCTTCCCCAGGCGCTCTCATCCTTTAGGCCACTCTTCCAAGGGAGAAAAAGAAAAACTTTCAGAATAAGGCTGGTTTTTGGTTTCAACAACTGGGACTCGTTACAAATCATCCCAGCAACTCCACAGCTGGACACGTCCCATTCAACCTCCAAAGCAAAACAAGACCTATGAACCCTCTTTGAATCATCCAAATAGTGGCTTGAAATTCATCTGCCACTGTTACTAAGCCACTGTCTCTCCATGGAAGGTAATTGGGAAGATTACTGAGACCAGCAGACTTCTGGTGACGAAATACCCTCGTCCTGGAGCACTTTGTGATGAACTGCAAGAGCAGGTTTCTCAACACTCAATATTCTCAAGCATCAAGAGGAGCACCCGACCAGTCAGGAAACGATGCTGTGGGATGCCTCTAGAGGCACAGGTGCTCTGATTCAAAGGAGCTGCTGCTGCCCAGAGGTCCAAATCAACACTAAGAATATGAAGCAGGCACCCAAGACAATCCACAGTTGCAGAGCGTACTGATGGCAGTGGGGTAACCACGTTAGCCTCAGATTATAAGCAAGAAAAATATTTACTTGGCCGATATAATTATGTAGGAAGAAAAAGAATCAGATGAGCTATTAGGCCATCTTTAAGCCTTTATTCAGATTATATACATTTTCAACTAGCTGGTATGTAAAAGGTATTAATAGAAGACTTTTTTTTTTTCTAGAAAATTTTTCCTAAGAAAACACAAAATATTCTGTAAGTGGCAAGAGGAAAACAGTATGTTAATGAGTCTAATGGCAGAAAAACAAAGACAGCCATGACTAAGACAGGCTTCTGAAACAGGTAGCTAGAATTCCCTGCAAATGCTTTGCCTTAATCCTAACAACAGTGCTTTACAGGATATGTGTCAGGGAACTTGGAAGGCTGCTGTGTGTGGAAATACACATGATCTTAGGGATCTTTCCTGTCTCAAAAAGGATTAAAAGCAGAAATAAAAAGATTTTAAAATTAATATATACCAGGCTAAGAGAAAAGTGTTCAGAGAGCTGTAGCCTAATGAAATATTGGTCCCTCTTCTCTGATGGGAGGCTGTTGTGTAAATCAAAGTGAAAGGGGAAGAAAGCAGCCTGCAAAGATCTTAATGCTTGTTAAAGAGGTAAGGAAGGTGTTAGCAAGTAACAAAAGGGAAAAGAGAAAAAAGGGAGCAAGTAACCACCTATTTAATAATCAAGGTATTTGGAAAAATAAGAGGCACTGGTAAAACAGAAAAAAAAAAAATCTACCTGGTTCTGTACCAGTATCAAAAGCCTTAATTACATATGAGAATTGTGGCTGCTGAGTTATGTGCATAAATTCAACCTAAAAATACTGCTGGTATATAAGTTTCAAATAAGCCAAATGCTTAAAAAATAATTCACAAAAAGTTCTAACCTATTTAGGAAAGATCTGAGTGGGCAAACGGGGAGTAGGTATGGCACAGTTTCAAACTGACGTTATCTGTTTCTAGCTGATTGTGTCTCAGAGGCATATGATTTCAAATGCTCGTGGATTAACATTCTAGCAGATAAAGCTCAAGACAGGGTACGAGCTGGTGTGTCTGCTGCACACTACTGAAATTACAATAGATAGCACACAGGATGAGTAGCTAGCTAAGCACCTCTTCATAACAGAGGAAAAAACCCATCCGATCACCAGGAATTTCAAACAGAGCGACACTTGCAGGAGGTGTCGGGGGGCTAATGCCAAAGAACACCCTCGAAATTTCTAAATTACAGAAAACAATTTCTTAGTTCAAGAAGTGTTACATTGAAAATGAGCAATTCCATATTAGATTCCATCTTGACAGAAAAGAGCAATCAATCGTAAAAATAGAAATTAGCAGTAGCTTAGGTAAAAATGATTGTGACAATCACATTTGGACATATGGAAGGAAAATAGAGAACAAACCAGTGTACCTACGTACATACTCAGCACTTGAGTGGGACCAGAGGTACACTGGCATATTTTTTCCTGGACAGACAGATTGCTTATTGGGCTTCCCTGTCACATCCCCACACTTGAACACGTGTATATATTCTAGCAGGTGAAAAAAATAAAAGCTGAGAGAAGGAAATAGAAAGGAAATTAGGAAGGGGGGGGAGGGGGTACTATGAGGAGGTGAAATCCACACCCAGAGCTGGAAGACAATAATGAGTTTTTCAAAGCTTCTCAAGAATAGCAACCCCAGCAATTGCATTGACCTGCTACTGTGGGGAAAAAGGTGGAAACATCCCCAATACTGAAGAAAGAGCCAAAGCATTCAATACGTATTTCTGTTCTATATTTGGAGAAAAGTCAGCTGTTACAGTCTGCGATAACGAAATGCTTTCCATTCCTGCTGTAACTAAGGAAGATGTTCCAACAGCTACTCAACAAACAGCACTGTCGTCCTCTTATCTCGCTCGAGCTTACAAACAGAGGGGATGTAACCAGATAACAAGGGGGTTTTAACCAAACTACAGCTGTGAACATACTCAAGTGTGGACGCTCAGAAAGGCCTGCAGTCTTCATCAAACTGCACGACCTGCACTTGCAGCTCTAATAAATGCTAACTACAGTACTAACATTAAACCTGATGTAAGGCCAAAAAGTACAACTGTGATGCAATGAGACCCCCAAATGCAGGTGTTTGTTGGAGCCCATATTATTAAAGCCCTGCTGCTGTTAGCTAAGCTTGGCCAAAAGATTATACCTCTGTCAACACCAGAAGACTGCATCCAGAAAGCAGTGCTATTGGTGAAGGCACCAATACCAATTTTTGCAGCATGTGAATTTTCCTAGAAGCATCCAGGTTGGAACTCCTCCACTAATGAGAGCTAAAATAACATGTCAATGCTGAGCAAAGCGAAAAATGAAGTGGGGTCTGATAACGGGCAGTTTGCAGAACAAAGATGCAGGTGGAAGGCCTCAGGTAGGGAAGCACAAATTAAATTGTGCACCCGAACGCATCAAGGAGAGCATTTGAATACATGAATGAAAAATACTGATCATAAAAATATCTACTCCTGATGTTTAATAAGGCTTCCTGGGCAACCCCTCCTGTAAAACAAAACCGTAAAATAGTTTTTTTTTTAAAACAGCCTGAACTCTAAAATAAGATTAAATTCTTTTACGGTTAATAAGTTCTATTGACTCTATGTGTTCCTCTTCACTGTGCAGTTTTCCTTGGCTGAAAAGTGGGAGGGGAGGTAGTCTGAGGTTGAGGTAGGTAGGCTGAAAAGGGAAATTTAATTTCAAACCAAAGGAAGACAGTTGCTCACACAGCCAAGAGCCAGACCAAGCTGTCACATTTTATGCAGAAGCTGGATTCTGACTGAAGATGAAGACTTGATCATTGTCCCACCACAATAAACACTTCAAGGACCATCTACAAAAGGTCTGACTGGAGATGGGAAGGGAGACATGCTCTGTGGTGCTCAGACAGAAATTTCTCTGACTCCATGGCTGCTTTCCACAGCATATCAGACTCCAGCAGAATGTACCAGCCAGAGAACAGGGGAATCAGACTCCCGCTAGTTGTGGGGTTTGGGTACGCCTTGTGTCTTGTTTTTTTTTATTTGGTTTTGTTGGATGGTTTTTGTTTTGTTTGTTGTTTTGGTTTTTTTAAAGAAGATTAGAGATGGGGCTGGGAGCTATCTGGGGAGAGGCACAGAAGGCAGCCCTGGGCATGCATGCAGGTCCTATGGAGATAAGAAGCTCTTCTTTGAGGTTGGTTTACTCCTTTGGGTGCTGCTGGAAACTACCCTGGTTGGCAGAGTACGGCTCATTTGCAAAGACTCCTTCCACTCAGGATTCTGGCATTATCTCTGATTATCAGAATTTCTGAACCACAAGGTAGATTTCCTCCCAATGTCCAAAATGACTCCAGGAAGCCTCTTTCTGCATTATCCTGTTTGTGAAAGGAAGCAAGAAGAATACCAAATGCATACAATAAATCTCCCAGAAAAATACCACAACCCCTTTTAGATGTTTTGCCAAGCAAATAAGCCAAACATCGGCATATTACAAGAAAAAAAAAAAAAATTTTGTTATAGAGCAACCCATTTCATTACTGGAAAACTGGATTCCTTTTTCTCTCTCCTGCAGGTATGGCTCAGCTATGCAGCAAGAGGCTTCTGAAAAGAGATTACTTATTTAAAAGGAAACTATCAAGGGCTAGTTTATCTTCCACAAAAAAGCAGAAAGCCTGAAACAATAAAACACCTTGACATGCAATCAAAACCAACAGTTTTCAGGCACTGTCCTGCTACTGACTTCACATAGTAATTAAGTCTTTAAATAAACTTCAGAAGGTCTCAGTTCACAGGCTTATCATTCAAGTACATAGGGAAAAAACAAAAAAAAAAACAAAAAACAAAACCACCCACAAACGGAAACGGGTATCAAGAAAAGCTCTTTAGACTTTGTTTGGGATTTTCCTCTCCGCACAAGTACACTCAAGAGGACTATTCTGGAAGGCACTGTCAATCCTTCAAGAGAACTGCAATAAGCTCAGTAACTAGAAAAGGTACATTGCTGAAAATGTGTTCCCAGACAAAAATACACATTTAAATTAAAACCAAGAACACCCACATCAACTAAACTAAATTGTGAAGCCAGAGAATTCAAAGTTAAACATTCAAGAGCATACAAACATTTAGACGTGAGGAATTCTTACAGCTGCGCTATACTGATTTGGGCATTCATCTGCAGAAGTGAAATGGTGATGCAACTGCTCCCAGCATACAGCAAACATAAGTTTGGGCAGCCAAGTAGGAATGTCCATGAATTACACCTGCTAGCCTTACTATGGCAGAACAGGAGTGAAGTTTGCCATCTTCCAACACCTTCTGAGGAGAAGCTAGCAAGCTTAAGGTCTGCAGAAGAAAAGGCATCTTTGCAGCTGCGTTACCATCCCAGGCTTGATTTTCAAGCTGTATCTTCTCCATTCTATCACACCTGGATCTAGTCTGAAGTCCATACTGAATTGGCATATAGCAAATATATTCAGATACTTGTAAGAGGGGATCGGAATAAGCTCTAACTTTGGTATTTAAATCTTTATTTTATTAAAGTTTAGTTAACTAACAGCTGCCTTATTATCTTCACTAGTAATAACGAAAGTTTGATCTCCCTTCAATTTTTCCATGAAGTAGCAGAAAGCATTACACAGCATCAAACTCCAACAGACGTCTATTTTCAGTGTCAAATCAGGAGTGCAATATCCAATTGAACAAAGGGCAAAAAGATTCTCTATGCCCTTGACTTACTTGTCAGTGCAAAGAGGATATTTATTTGGTCTTGGATTTTGAAGAGGAAGCCATAAATAAAAAAATGCAACTCAGCTGCTACCTCAACAACTCATCTCTTCATAGTCCACAAGGGAAGCTATACTGAAGGATGAACTGATGGCATCCAAGTGTTATCCTATTCAGGTGTGAGACTTCAGCTGGCATGGGTGAAACTGCTTCAAATACCTCATCAAGGGAGCTACGCATCATTACACCATTTTTTGTCTCTATGCTTACCGTGTCAAGTGGCTGTATCGCATCAGCGATTCATCGGCACACCAACAACCCAGCAAATCAAGAAAGGATATGAAGATGAGAGTATTGCAACAGTGGGGAAAGGAGAAGACAGGGCGTAGCTTTCTTCACTGGACCACACATGGGTTTATGCTGAAACTTTGTCTTAGGCCTGCTGCTGATAAAGGGGAATACAGGGAGAGAACAATACCATCCTGCAGAAAGGGACTCCTTTTGGCTTGTTTGTGCAAAGGAAGGTTAACAATGTTAGCGAGTTATTCAGGAAGTAATGGATACCCTTTTGCCCTGAGCAAATTCCTTTTCAATAACAGTAGTAATTTCCTAGGCAATAGAACTATATCAAGGTATAATGGCTACTATATTTATCTACATAGGCCCTGTACTGCTGGGATCTAATTTACTACGGCATAGAAAGCAGTTTACAAATCCTGGGATAGTAAACTTGCTAGAGACAGGAACAAAATTCTATCCTGTATTGCTTGGTTTGAAGACTGGGTTTTACCATCCCTTTTTAAGAGTATAAAATGCATTCTCTCCAACTTAGACTCGACTAATAAACCCCAGAAGCAGACTGCAAATACACCTATGAGAGAGAAGAAATCAGCTTAAATACTACGTTGTGCACGTTTTATTTATCCTTATTGTCACAGCTGCTTTATTTCTTTTTATATTCAAATAACATTCTTTCATTTGACCCTCTGAGAAGAAAAGTAATCCGTGACATTACCTAGAAGCCTTACATGCCTAATGAAGACAAAGTATCTTAAATCTGTGATGGTTTTGTTAGCTGAATGCCTGAAATACAGCTTCAGTATGAGAAACGGCACAAGTATATATAATCAGCAAAGAAGAAAGGAATGACTCCAGCTAATGAAGAGGTAACACCGATAAACACTGAACGACATCTCCCGAGAAACAACAAAACTAAATTGCTAAAAGACTTTGGTGGAACACAGCATCAACCTGTCATAAGTAAGTGTGGGTGGAAAGAGACCAAACACATGTGTCAGGGGACTGCAGATACTTCCATTACGTAACAGTAGTAAGAAAATCCAGGCAAAATCTCCATTAGCAGAACTAAAAGCAAAATATTTCAACAGTGCTATTGGCAGTTGTCAAACCACATAAAGGAACAGCAGACTGTTCAAATGTAAAAGGCATTAATAAAGCATAAGACAAGAGGCATAAATAGATATAAAATATAGAGGAAGATTTCCAGAGGACAGAAATGCTACTGGAAAAATTTAGTTATAAAATACAATATCCCCAACTTCAATTCACAATGATCAGCAAAGGTCAGTTGTCAGAAAAGCAATTCTGCTTCTGATCTCATTCTGAGCAAAGCAGTCCTTAACCATACCTGTGCCACCACCATCTAGCTGGATTATTCTCATGGCCGCAGCAAACAGCTCCCTCCATCTGACTGGTTTTTCAGGGAATTATGAGCATAAGACAATTTAGAAAAGTGTGCGCGTGTAAAGACTGACTGCACTACTTGTTTCCTGTTTTTTAAGCAAAAGATAGTCCATTCTTTAAAGTCTTTTTAGTGTATGTATTTAATATGGGACTTCCAAGAAGGCATGCAGGTAAATACCTACCTGCATCTTTTAATAGGGCATCTTGCCATTCTGCAGATCTCGCATGCAGTAAGTACTGGAAAGACCCAGAGTTTGCAACATGGGATATTCCAACAAATTCAGATATCTATCTTGGCACCTGTGTCAACTGAGGTACTTGACTACGGAGGATTTTAGACACCATAGGAGCAGACCAGCTATATATCCGGTATTCAGCATCACTGCAGTCTGTGGGGTATAAACATACTGTGACCCTCAAACACTTTTAGCTGAGCTCATATTACAGCTGTTCCAGCTTCCCTTCTTTCCCCCACACCCTGCCATGGAAAAAAAAAAAAATATATATATATATACAATCCTGTAAATTCCATTCTGATGCCTTTTCTGATCAAATCCTGGCAAAATTACACTCTTCCATTAGAGACTGATTGCAACTTCCTTACTCTTCTGATCCCCTTTTAAGACAGAAAAATGATTAGCAGCTCCCTCACATTCGGTTTAGATGACATGAATGGTATGGCCAGTCAACATGTGCAGTTATTGTGCCCTAGGTCCTATGCAATACATTCTCATCTTATCTTAATCCAAATTTAAGCTTTGAAGTGTAACCATACTGTCTGACAGCTACTGTACCTGCTAGAGAAGCTACTCACTTTGAGAACAAAGCAACCAGTAACAACAATATATGAAATTCCAACCCATTCCCAAATTCCCAGAAAGCAACAGTGACCAGAATAATCTTTTTCCATCCTTGTGTGACCTGAAGAATGCATGTTTCCTTTCAGATAAAGGCCTCGTTATGGTTATCTAATGCTAATGTCACTACAAACCGGATTAGAGACGCCCAGAAACCTCGAAATATGTACATGGATAGTCTAATTCTAAGTCTGAAGGAAATCAAATGCTCCAAATTGTGCCTAATGTAGTTAAGTTTGCCCTTTAGGTAGGATAGACCAGTAAGAACATATTACACAGTGATTAGATTAATTCTTGAGTGAAATTCAGAGGGCTGGCTCTATCTGTCTATTGTGCCAGTATATTTCAAATTATTTCAGACTAGCACTCTTCCTGTGCTCTGCTCCACAGCAGCTGCTCAAAAAATACAGCAGTTCTCTGTCTGGGGTGAAGTTGGCAGCAACTGGGGACAACGCTGTTGTCAGAGTTCAGCTCCCAGTTCTGAAATGCCATTCTACTGGAAATACCAAAGAGCCTAAATCCGGCTACATATACCGCGGGATGTAAAATATCTCTATCTCAGCTTTCAACACAAAGCTTCAGAGTCTCATGACATTTACTACTTTGGCCCCTGTCAATCTTTCTCCAGACCCTGCAAAGGATTGGAGCTGGCTGCCATAAATGGTTGGAAAACAAGATGTTCTCCAAGCACTTGGAATTGAGGAGCGCTGTTTTAGCTTAGGGAGACCATGGCGAGGAGCCAGGGTGACAGGTGTCCCAGAAACAGAGATGATGATCAAATTGTTGCCAAGGTTAGCCACTGCTGTCCTCTTGACCTGTAAGAAAGGGTAGCCCGTACTCTCAAGGTGTATTAGGGGAACGACGGACCAGAAAATACAAGGAATATGTGTTTGCTGTCTGTACCTGAAGTCTCTCCTCATTAAAATCCAACTGTGAAGGAATTTCAGCATGTCTCATCAAATACAATCCTACCGGTAAATCTTTATTAGGTCTGGCAGCAAGCACAGCTCAGTGCTGCCATGACATCAGAGTGCAGCTCATGACAATCACAGGCACCAAAAGAGTTAAAAACGCATATTCCTGCTAAAACTGCCAAGAGCTACAAACCTTCTCCTGTGTGGGCGGCAGCAGCAACTAAATCCACTCCCCAACAATTGGCTGGCCCGTGGAAAGAGAGGCGGGAAGAGACAGGTCATGGGGGATGGCCCCCCCACAAGTAAATAGCAGCACAGCATCTGCTCAGGTTTTCAGTTAAAATCGGTGAGACAGTTCTCTTCGTTTTATCGACAGCCCTCGAGACAGCAGCCTCTGACCCTTATCAGGAAGAGCACCCTTGTCCTCTAATCACAGACTTCCTGGAAAATGCAATCTAGCCAGCAATTAATACAGAATGGAGGAAAAAAAAAAAAAAAAGCTTCATAACATCAAATTACCACTGCAGGATTTTTAAATACATCCCCCACCAAAATGACAGAAGAATTCAAGCATGTTCTCACAAGCCATCTCACTCCCACTAGCGTTATTTAACAGTACTTATTAAAAGGATTTTCTCTCACCTCTCCCCCCCCCCCCCCAAAAACCTCCCCATCCCCCCCCCCCCATCTTGTTTTGCAGATGTTGCCTCCAGCAACATATCTTCTTGCTGTGAAAGCTTCAACACAGGTGTGCAGAGCATGACCCGGGCAGAATTACATGTGCCATTTCCACTGGGAAATCTAAGAGACTTATTAAGCCAGGACAGTGCCGATTAATCTACTAATGGAATGAATCAAAAGTGTGTTCCTGGCCCTTTCCCTTTCACATCCCAAAGCCTCGGGGGAGCTGAAACCATCTGGCAAATGCCTGCTCCAAGCAACATTATGCTACTGCTGGAAATACCTCTCCCTTAATATTGAGAAGAATGAAACCATCTCCTATCCACCAGCTATTCTCAGGAGAATCTGCGTAGCTTGCTGAGGTAGTCCGCTTGCAACGCAGCATCCTTCCCCAGCCAACGCAGAGCTGCTCACTCACCAAGCAGAAGTCAGCAGAACAGAAAGCGATCCCATTCATTTACTCAGGGTCCCACTGAAGCGGCCAGCACGAGCGGGGCGGTGAAGCAGTTACCGTACTCGGCGTAACACGCGCAGGCTGCCCTCCCACAGCAAATCCCAACAGCAAGCAGGCAGAAGCACGCTCCCTGCCCAGACTCAGGAAATGCTCCTGCTGAATTCTCTCAGTCCTTTCTTCATGCAAGGGGAGTTGCAGGTATGGTAGCAAGGAGATGTTTGCTTAATTAAAAAACAAACAAACAAACAAAACACAAAAACCCTCTCCTTTACGCACACTTGAAATGGAGATCTGGCCAGAGAGCTTAAAGGGAAATCAAGATATCAAACATGCCAAGGTTCATACATGATACATGTTATTACTGCGAGACAAAGGGAAGGACTGACTCAGAGATGCTGAACACCCCGCATCCTTTGAGTAATAAGCAAACTCAGGAAGAAACAGAGCTGTGAAGCAGCTGTCACAAAAAAAGGATCTCTGGCACTTTTGAGATCATACAGAAGCAGAGGAGCCTCCTATCTTACAATTTAGACACACAAAAAATGAGAGAAAGGCCCAAGACAACAGCACTTACAGGGCTGTGGAATTACATAGATGGTAACAACTGGCTTTTGACTGTCACAGAATAACACAAGTACAGGGCAGGGTAGACAAGAGGTCCTCCGTGCTCAGAGGCAGCACAGAGCATGTTTAGACAAACATCCATCAGGAATTGCCTAACTTGTTCTTAGACTCCCAGAAACAGAAACTCCAGTCCCCTAAATTACCATTCCAGTGCTTCACTACATAGATTCAGGAACGTTGTTTTACCCCATAATATCCAATTTAAGCTTTCCTTGATGCAAATTAAGCTGCCTTCAATGGACATAGTAAATAACCAATGCCTATCCTCCATACTTCTCTACTCTTTTTTTCTTTTTAAAGAAGGAACAAGCTCAATATTTTCCTCCTATGTCAGACTCTCAGAGCCTCCTTTTCTTGTTCTTCCCTAGTCTTTTTCCAGATTCTGTCCATATCTTTCCTGAAGTGCCTAAAACTAGGAGCAGTGCTCCACTCACTATGCTCCGCTCTGAAGAATAACTGTCTTCTGCAATTGACACACTTGGAAATATATTCCAGGTTTTAAAGATCACAAAAAACAGCACCATGTACTCAGATTACCTCCTATTACCCCAGATCTTTCATTCAATGTTACTGCTTAGCCAGCTATTCTCCATTTTATATTGCATATACAGTTCCTTTTGTTAATACAGCTTGGGTTTGTTTAATTTCACATGGTTGGATTTCAGGCAATTTCTGCAATTTACTGTGATCTTTCTGACACCTAATCCTACCTTCCAAAAGCTTCCAGCCCCTCCACATACATATGTTCAGTCACTCTTTCATCACCCTGATGTTTGACGAACAGTACAGAAGAACAGAGCAGCCAGGGCAGACCATGTTAAGATTCCAGATCACACACACACACACACACACACACACACACACAGAGAAAAGCATGATATAATTACTCCAAATACAGTTTTCCAATGAGGTGCTCAAACCCTTCTTAATTTCACCTTTCATTTGACTAGTTTATGTAAAGGTCATGCAGGACTAGATCCAGAGCCAGTAGCTTTCTCCATCTGCTAGGCCTGCTGCCATGTCAGAGGAGAAAATTAAATTGATCTGACATGTTTGGTCCTTAAAAATTAGCAATGTATGTCTGTTGTTGCCTTAATTTCCTTTAGTAAAGGATCTGACCATAAGCATCTGATGTTTTTCAGCATCTTTCCAGGTTCTGTAATACACTGACCAGCTGTATTTGTTGGGCTATCTAGCTTCCTTTCAAAAAAAAAAAATAGGACAGAAGAATAATATTTATTCTCTCTCTCACACACACACACTCTCTTAATTCACTTGCAAGTTGTGCAGAATACATACTGGAGACAACTAATCACTCAAGCACAGCCTCTACGGGCCTGAAGGAGGACATCCCTGAACCCTCACCATAAGCACGCTGCGCGTCCATCTTGCGCTGCCCTCTAAGCAACACCTCTAAGCTGTGCAGCACATGTGCCTTTTGATAAAACGAGCTCGGGCCAGGAGCCTGCTCAAGCCGGGGAAGCACTAGGGACTGCCTGCTCAGGGTCCCCTCTAAAAGCAACTCTTTATTACCAGCACTTCTTCTCAAACATCCCTCCCCTATCTCCCCTCTGGCTCACTCCCCAGACATTTTGGAACAGAGCGAAGACTTGCATTACAAAAACCTTCTCCTCCGTGCCTCTTTGAAGAGCCAAATCCCGAAGCAGGCCATGTGGAAGGGTGGCAGCGCCTGCCTCAGCCCTCCCTGGATGCTCCCCGTGCTGGATTCAGGCAGCGACACAACCTCTCCCCATCCCTCCAAACAAGAATTTTTGTCCTTGTCGGGGCCGGCCGTCCCGGAACCGTTGAGAAGTCTAGCGGGGGCGCATGAGGCCGAACCCCCTTCCCTCTCTCCCTACGGCTTTAGCCCTTCCCGCCCTACGGCCACGGCAGAGGCTTATGCCAGGGGACAGCCCAAGAGGCACGGCTGGGGGAGGCAGGAGCGGCCGCGCCGCGCCCCGGGCCGGGCCCCCGCACCGGCGGGGCGGGGCGGCGAGCGCTGGCCGTGCGCCGGCTGCCCTCTCCTGGCAGCCCGCCGCCAGAGCCGACCGGCCCCGGCCCCGGCCCCGCTGCTCCACGCAGCCACACTGTCCTCCCCGGCACCCTCCTCCTCCCCGAGCTCTCCCGGTTACACAGCGGGGCAGGAGCCGACGGCCAAACCGGAACGGCTGAGCTCCCGGCGCGCCCGTCAGCAACATTTACAGGTATCTAGAAATAACTTTTGCAAAGGTATTATAATTCTTCGGGAAAAGAAAAAGATACTAAATGCACAGAAAATATTTTAATTTTCTTCTGTTTTGTTTGGTTGGTTTGCTTTTGCTGGGTTGGTTTGCTTTTGCTGGGTTTTTCCCCCAATTAAGACAAAAATCCTCACCCGTGCAGTGCAATGACCGCACAGCTGTGCAAGCCGAGGGAGGACCCCAAGCCCCCACACACCTAAGAGCTTTAAAACCACTTCGGTTTCAAGTTGGCTGCGCACAGAGGAACTTCACCCCCCCAAAACACACCTAAACCGAGGGACTCATTGCCACAGGATGTTGCGGATGCCAAAGATTTAGACGGGCTCAAAAACCATTTAGACAAATTCAAGAAAAGAAAAATCTATCACAGGTGACTTTAAAAAAAAAAAGAATTTAAAAAATCTATGGCCAGGAAATCCCAAAGCCACAGGATTGCTTCAAGAGTACAGAGGAGGGGAAGTATCACCAAATCTTGGCGCTGCTCCCTCAGCTTTACGTACTTGCTATTAGACACTGTCAAAGCCAGGACACGGGAAGGCAGAGACCTTCTGTCTGACCCAGAACAGCCGCTTTCGTGCCCCCCATAGGATAAAATCTCCATCAACAGGCTGTTGTCTCTGCACGGTTTGGTTTTGGTCCTCCAACCAATCACTTTACAGACTACTTCTAACACACGTGCCACACGCTCTAGCACTCCTACAATTTCAGGACAGGAAATCTAAACAAGATGCTGTCCCTCTTGCCAAAACAGCTGAGGGACTTGGGAGTCTCCAAGACTCTTGCAGACATCGGGTAACACACTTCAACGGTCAAAAAGCGCATCGCAGGAGGAAAAGTGGTCTCCTGGTCCTCTCCCAAGAAGGATGACTCACATCTCCTCTCTTTAACCCCAAGCAGAGATGAGAAATTGCTCCAATCGGAGGACTCAAACACGAAAAGAATTTGTATTACATCACCCAGCCCATTTCCTGCCAATGCCTCACAACCCCAGAGCTTTGACCCGACTATTCACCAGCAAGGTAATCGTTACTTCCCTCGAGCAGCTCTTTATAGGGCTGAAGGAGCTTATTGTCAGGAAGTCTTCCCACATATCTGAATTAGATGCACTCGTTAACAACTTCTTCTCATACAACTTTGCTCCACGTGGTTATTTTTTCTCTCGTGTTGTTAAAAAAAGAGGCACAGAGCTTGCCCAAGGTGTTTATGAAAGGTATTCAAGGTTTTGTAAGAAAAGGATTCCCTGCCTTGTATTTGGAGAGGCTGGAGAGGCAGCAGACACAAAGGAAAAGGGAAATAAATATGTGGCCAGAGTGACCTGTTTGCAAGACTCGTGTCAACTGCAAGACACCGTACTTCCTGTATTATTTAAGGGATTTGATGGTAGGAAATTAGCTAAACAGAAAGGAAAGGAGAGATTTGGGAGAATGTGGCCAATATGAGCACAGCCACTTGGTTCAGAGTGAAATTTCAGAAAACAGGTTTATAACAGGCTCAGTATTTAATGGTGTATGCGTTACAATCTTTTCTAATTCCAATTCCTGAATCTTTCCTGCAGTTTCTTAGGGGTGTAGTTTGGGCTTGAGAAAACAAGGAACCACTTCTTCACGCTTTAAGTGATCAACCAAGTGTCTTACCAAGACAGTTCTGGATTCAGGGGAGAAGTATTACTAGTCTCAGTGGATCTTACCCTTCCTCTTCGAACTCATCCATGATTGTTTGAACTTCAGTCTGTAACCAACTCCTCCTTCAATTTTAGCTAAACACTGTTCTCTGTTTTCCTTCTCAAGTATCATGATTCCCATTGCTTTTAATTTAACTCTCTCCACTCTATCAACACTTGTTTTACCTTCTGAATGTGCTGAGAGTTATAAACAGCGTAGGATGCAATCCGCTAAAGGATTTCTCAAACTCCTTCCAGTGTTAAATGCCTTTCCATAACACAACTGTCCCACATCCTTCACAGTTTAGGTGCTAAAAGGTAACCCCCCAGCAAGTTACCCCACCACACACCCCTGAACCCTTCTGTACGCAACTGCCTCATAGATGCTTCCCATCTCCTGAATATGCTGGACATTTTTGCCCAGACCACATTCTCTAAAGTGAAGCTTGTTATTCTCTATGGGACACTGCAGTTAGGTCAGTAACAGAACATCCCTTTGGCCCTGTCTAGTACAGAGTGGGAATATTTCACTGCTTGCCTAAACAGAGGCTGTGGAAACCAGGAAGCAGTAGATTTGGCAGTCTTAAACCCTAATTCACCTCATTTTAAACATAAGGAAGATGTTCAGAACAGTTTCCCCTCATTAGCTTGGTCCCATCCCAAATTTTGGGTTGTTTGCTTTCAAGCAAAGAGGCACTCCTCAGAAGCACCAGGAACACCAAGCCTGGTCTTCTCCATTTTATATGGAGGACCTCAGATGCTTCCTGATCTTTGTCCCAACTATTCACTCAAAGAATAAGGTGTTAAAACTTTATTTAAGGCCTTTCCTCCTTTCTCTCAGTGTAAGCATTTGTATTAAATATACTCTATTCAAACCAAAAGTGTAAGCAACAAACAAACCAAAACCCCACAAACAACCCTCCTTTCTAGCTCCTGAATAACTTAACACTTCCACTGCCACAATCTCACTGGTTACTGAGCCAGTCAGCATACACTCTAGAGGGTTTATTTTCATTGTCAGTTACAAGCAGGAACACAAATTAAAAACCAAAATGCTTTTCAGGAACACTACTTACAGATTTAAACTCTTGAGACAAGGAGTCTTTGTTCCAAGACCGACAAAGTAGGGTCCTGGAGAGACTGGCTGGTGCTATCATGGTATAAATAAAAACAAACAAGTGGCCAAACCATTTTTCTCCAGAAGGTCACTTTTTATTTGTTTTGTGACAAGAGCATCTCATTCCATTAATACTAAACGACAAGATTTTTGTGAATATCCTAATCCATATTGAGCCACTCAGCTGCTAATCAAATTGTGGTAATATCCCCAAATTCACACTTCATCCACATGACAGAGAAGAGGAAGATAGGTGAAGGAGCCTCAGACCACACAGGCAAGAGGACAGAGGTTTCCGCCTTTGAACTCTGCCGAGACCGCCACTGCTCGCGGCAGAGAGACCACCAACAGGAGCAGCCACCAACAGGAGCAGCAGTGCCTCTATGCAGCCAGCTCCAACAGGAAGCCCGTGACCTGCTGTCCTGCCTCCCCATGGGACCTCACGCACAGCCTTCACATCTCAGGATGAAGGGCTTCCTTGCCGAACTCCCTAAGTC